>NW_007246666.1:171351-235804 GCF_000164805.1 Carlito syrichta | reverse complement strand
CCTCAGCCTCCCAAGGCGCGGGATGACAGGCTGAGCCACGGATCCCGGCTTAAACCCCATTGTTGTCTGTGAAACGTGTCCTCCGTTGGTGGTGGAGACAAAGCTATGAGCACCTGTTGATTCTATGTCCCCCTGCTCACTGCCTCATGGCCACCGTCCTCTCTTGCCTGGACGATGGCAGCACCCTCCTAACTGCATCCCTGCGGGCTGTTCTCACACAGACAGAGATCTTTTCTTAAGGCATAAATCGGGCTGTCTTTTTCCCGCTAAAAACCCTTCAGTGTCTCTCCACTGCCCTTAGAATGAAATCCAAACTCCTTCTGGTGACCTCCAGGGGCCACTGTGACCGGTCCTGCCTGGTTCTGGCTGGCCCTCTGCCACCTCTTCCCTGTTCAGTGTGTTCCAGTCTCGCTGCTTTTCCTGCTCTCTCGTCCACTGGCTCTTTCTGTCTCACCGAGGCGTTCCCTCCGCACACAGGCCTTCTGGTCACCCAGTCGTCACCCCTCAGTTCTTCCCTTCATTCACCCATCACTTTTCTGGTTTTTTTCTTTTTGCCCAACTTCTCTACTAGGCTGTAAGCTCTATGAAGGCAAGAAAGAGTCTCTCTCTCTCTCTCTCTTTTTTTTGTTTGAGGCATGATCATGGCTCACCACAGCCTCCAACTCCAGGGCTCAAGTGATCCTCTTGACTCAGCCTCCCAAGTGGCATGCATGCCGCCACACCCGGCTGATTTAAAAAAAATTCTCTGTAGAGAAATGCCTCACTACATTGCCCAGCTGGCCTTGAACACCTAAGCTCAAGCGATCCTCCCATCTCAGCCTTCCAAAGTGCTTGAATTACAGGTGTGAGCCACCACACCCAGCCTAGGAAGTGTCTCTTGACTCACAGAAGCTGGAATGGATTTGGCACACACCAGACATTCAATAGACACCTGCTGAATCAAATGAATGAGCCTATGGGGTGCTAGGTGTTTCTCCCTGACATTCCTTCTCCTAGTCTCCATCTGTATTGATCTTCTGGGCTCCCTCCATAAGGTGGATGGACCTCTCTCAGGAGAACTTCCTAACCCTCTCTAGCCCAGAGTCGTCTTCTGTCTTAGAGTCTATTCTTGTCCTATTTACCTAATTGAGACAGCTTAGCTCTCCTCCCCCTGAGATCCACACTCACATACACACACCTTGTTCTTTTTGTGTGGGCCGGACATAGTTATTCTTCCAGGAGGGGTAAATGACAGTGGTTTGGTGTGCAGGCTCTGGAGCCAGACTGCTGGGGTTCGAATCTTGGCTGTCAATTACTCACTAGGCAGGTGTTTTCACCTCTCTGTGCCTCATTTTTCCCATCTGTAAAGCAGGAGCAGAAATAGAACCTTCCTCATAGGGTTGTAGAGAGAATTAAATGGGTGAAAGCATATAAAAATATACATAACAGTGCTAGGCATAGATTAAGTACTATATATATTAGGCATCAATGTATAATTTGTATATGTTATTAATATAATAATATAATATATTAGGTATTAATTAGGTATATAATACAACGATCTGACAAGTTCACAAACTCATCCTAGAAAAGCGCCATGTAACTCACTGCTGAATATCACTATGGCCACCTTCCAAGTGTTCCCCTTGGGAAGCTATACACCAACACCCGCACCTAGTCCACCCATCAAGGCAGTTTGGAGCTCTTTTTCTGGAATGACCATCAGAGCCTTTGTCATATTACCCTTGATGTCCTGAATGTCGCCAAAATGTCTTCCTTTCAATATTTTCTTTATCTTCAGGTAAAGAAAAAGTCACTAGAGGCAAGATCACTAGAGGAGAGTAGGGAGGGTGTTCCAATAGTTTGTTTTTGTTTTTGTTTTTTTGAGTTGGAGTCTCACTCTGTCGCCCAGACTGGAGTGCAGTGGCCGTTCCCGGCCACCGCAGCCTCGACCTGCTGGCCTCCGACGATCCTTCCGCCTCAGCCTTCCAAGTAGCCGAAATTACAGGCGTGCGCTACCACGCCCGGCTGATTTTTTGATTTATGGTAGAGATGAGGTCTCGCTGCCCAGGTGGGTCTCAAACCCGCGGGCTCAGGCCATCCACTCACCTCAGCCTCCCAAAGGCGTGGGATGACAGGTTGAGCCACCGAGCCCGGCTCAAATTCAACCTTTATATAACTACACATGGTCACCAAAAAAGTTATCCTCAAACTAAAGATATACTTGGATAATATTACACTCAGGTAAAATTAATAAAATAAATATTTTAAAATATAACTGACACTTTCTTTTTTTTTGAGTTGGAGTCTCACTCTGTCGCCCAGACTGGAGTCACTCCCGGCCACCACAGCCTCGCCTGCTGGGCTCCGGCGATCCTTCTGCCTCAGCCTTCCGAGGAGCCGGAACTACAGGCGTGCGCTACCACGCCCAGCTCATTTTGATTTATGGTAGAGATGAGGTCTCGCCAAGTTGCCCAGGCGGGTCTCGAACCCGCGGGCTCAGGCAATCCACTCACCTCAGCCTCCCAAAGGCACGGGATTATAGGCTGAGCCACCGAGCCCGGCCCAATCGTTGTTTGCTGGCTAAAAACTCCCTCCCAGACCAAGCTGTGTGAGCTGGTGCATTACTGTGATGCAAGAGCTCCTTGAGAACCCTCTTTGCCCACACTTTTCTCATGCCAAGATTTTCAGTTAAGATTTTCCTGTTTCTCTATTGATGCTTATTTGGTCTGCTGTGCTGCTCACAGTCAGCTGATGATTTTGATGCACAATTCGAAAAATGTGTGCGATGTTTTTGTCAGTTACTGGCCATCCTGACCTCTCTTCATCAGTGACCTTTTCTCTCCCCTTAATTCATTTGTGCCCTGCTGTTTTCTTCATGGCGTTGTCCTCATAAACTTGGACTAACATGTCCCTGATTTCACCTCTACTCTTGCCACGTTTAACAAGAAATTTAATGTTTGTTCATTGCTCTAATTCATGCTCTGATATTCTCGTGATGGCACACAAAATCATGCAACCACAATAATGAACGCCACTCGGCAAGACATCGTCACACGTTGACACGAACACAACTGTGAGACACTGATATCTCAGGGTTATGAAAACCTTCCCAAGTGGTTTGTACAGTGCTGCCAACATAAGCGCATGGTGGCAAATTCTTGAACTGAATTGTCAGACCTAGTATGTATATTATGTATTATTGTTGTTTAAACGAAGAAGCAATGATTTTGCATTGTGAGGTTCTTGTATTTAACCCCGATTTCCCCTAGACTAAGGGCCTTTCCACCTTCACTATAACCACTGAGGCTTCCTTTGGGACACATTTCCCCTGGCGTCTCTTAGGAATCAGTCATAGATGCGAGTGTTTCAAAGAGAAAAAGGAATTTAGGTATTGAGCAAAAATGTGTATTCATTTAGTACTTGGGTCATCCTGCTGTCCCCTGGATCCCCACCTGAAAATGAGAGGACAAGGCCGTGGTTCTCAGGACGAGCTCTGAGGCAGAAGTGGGTTCCACCCCATCCAGCAAGTAAAGCTCTGAAGTTAGCTGCTCACATCCCCTCTTCTGTCTCAGTGGTAGGAGGGAGCCTGCATTCTCTTCCCTGGAGCCTTCCCTCCCTTTACCTGTCCTGCAGCTTGCTGACTTCTTGATGGCCCTGCTCTTATTTGGGGATGACGTCTTCTTTTGGGATTTGTCTGAATTTGGTTGCCTCTCTTGATCTCTCTCCCCTCTCCTCCCCCTCTAGCAGCAGAAATGTCTCAGCCCCTGGTGCTTACTCACGCTGCCCACTGTTTCCCGGGCTTCCTAAGATAAGGATCACCTGGGGCACAGGTTAAATATGTAGTGTATGAGGCCTTTCTTCTGATTCAGAAGACCTGGATCAGAGTCTGGGAATCTATTTGTAGGGAGTGGTCCTGGTGACTCTCGTCTTCAGGAAAGGTTGGGAGTCACTGCCCAGGGCTTGCTCATGTCCCTCCTTCTCTACAAAACCCCCATGGTCCTCCTCCAGCCCAGATGCAGCGCATGACAATTGTGACAAATCTTGTTTTGTGACCCTCTGTTGATATCTAACCCTCAGCAACATACAGCTTTTCTGCTGAAACAGTAGAAACTTCTTGAGAGTAGACACCAATTATTTTTTTCTCACATAGTAGGCCCTCAATAAATATTTGGTTGAAATTTTACTTCTTCCTCTCATTATATTCATTTGGGATGGACATTAAAATAGTTTCACTTAAGCACCATCAAAAGGCCACGAAGGAGCCGGGCTCCGTGGCTCAGCCTGTAATCCCGCGCCTTTGGGAGGCGAAGGTGAGCGGATTGCCTGAGCCCGCAGGTTAGAGACCCGCCTGGGCAGCGAGACCTCATCTCTACAATAAATCAAAATATCAGCTGGGCGTGGTAGCACGCGCCTGTAATTCTGGTTACGTGGAAGGCTGAGGCGGAAGGATCGCCGGAGCCCAGCAGGTCGAGGCTGGGCGACGGAGTGAGACTCCAACTCAAAAAAAAAAAAGGCCACGAAGGAAGGGGCTTGGAAATATGTTACGAAAAAGAGGCATGTTAATTTGTGATTAATCATGTCTTATGTATTCAATGTTTGATTAAGTAAGTTCAATGAAAACATCTCTGTCGTCTGGAATCATTTGCTGCTGTCTACAAGGGCTGACACATGGACAGAGCCTGGCTGAGTGTCCTATCTGAAGAGTTTCTCCAGTTCCTGGCCCCACCATGAATTCTATGTGTCCACAACTAAACCTCAACTTCCTTATTCTAAAAAGAAGGTTAAATTCCAATCTCATTGGGTGATTGGGGTTAAAGGAGACGTGTGCAGAATCATTCTGCAAACTGTAAAGTGCTTTGCAGAGGGTAGGAATCTCTCTTAGTCACCCTGACAGTTAGGTGTCCAGCTCACCTGCTTCCCTGTATTCCCTCACATCTTTCCTACTTGAGACATGTGACTATTTAAAGGCTATGCCGGGGCGCCCGTGAAATCTGCTTCCCGGCAAGAGCTGTGACATCTCACATCCTAATCGAGAGAGACAATAAGGAGCCATGACTCAGAGGGGAGCGGCCAGCTCCCACACGAGGCTTTGACAACACTTCTCAGGCCTGAAAAAAAGTCTCCTTGGATGGGTATGCTGGGGAATGGGAACAGACCCAGTCTCAACTTTGGTTTGTCTCAGAGAGGAATTTAGAAACTGGACTATGATTGGATGGATGGTTAACATCATGTAAATAGACAAGATTTTCAGATGGCAATGCTTAAAATCTCAACAACAGTAAAACATGACAAAGGCATTACAGCAGAAGGGGGCTGTTGTCCTGCAAATGAACCCTTAGAAAATCAGATTTTCTGAATTTGATAAGAATCCATTACAGGAAGCAGTTTTCAGAGTTCTGTAAGCTTTGGCGGGGATGAGCTGGTACATGCGAGAAGAAAGCAACAGGTTTAAAAAATCTGCACAAACACCAATAGACGTAAACTTGCAGTTTGTTGCGACGTACCCACCTCGTTAGAGATTTTGCCCTTAACATGTCTCTTTTAAATCTGACTCCAGGAAATAGATTTGGAACCTGATCAATCCCATCCCCGACTCTGCCATCCTTCTCCCAGAATTATAAACAGAAGATTATTGCAGCGCATTTCCTGCATGTGCCTTCCATGTGGCTCAGTCTCCACCTCACAAATGCAGCACGTAAACACTCCCCGAGTGTAATTCTGAAGCGTCGCCCAGATGGTGCGGTCTTGAGGGGGAGGGCTGGGCACCCAGGGCCCAGACTGAGGTGATGCTTCAGGGAGGGAGCTAGAAAAGTCTTCTAGTGGCAGAAAAGTCACGCTTACTTCGTTACTTTGCGTGTTTGCTTGGCATGTGGGAGCTACAAAGGAGGGTGGGAAATGTTTTCCTTTATTTCTTTCTTTTTAAAAAAAGGCATTTCAATCCATCCCATTCCTGGAAAAACCACAATCCCCGCAGCAGTCTCCAAGTCCTTCGGTTTCGAAAAACACGCTGCTTGCCGGCTACCCCTTGCTTCTGTGGGTCTGGTTGGAACAGCAATTAATTTCCGTGTAAATGAGTTTGGGGCTGAGGCTTTCATTAATGTGTTTAGACTCCAGGCTCCTGTGGCTTGACACCACTTAAATGCACAAATTGTGAACTTTATGAATTTTCAACAATGTTCTTCCCTCTCCCGAATCTCATATGAAACTCATTTCCCAAGGAACTGACCGAAGACCTCTGACCTCTTGCCTCAATTGCTTAAAGGCCTCCAGTTCTTTCCTTGGTCTTTTCCTCTTGGTATTAGAAGGTGAACCTGAACTTCAAAGAGCAGGAAGCCAGATGTCTTCTCTCCCCATGAGGGGCTGACTTCCTCTCATTTGTCTGCACTCTGTATGAATCCAGGTTGGTGTTCCTTTCTCCTGGGCCCTAGTCTGTGCCCTGTGCTGTACCCAGATGCCTGGGTGCCAGGCTGTAAGTTGCGTGATCAGCTGGTCCTGCTGTAGGGATTTGACACTGCTCCTTGCTATCTATGCAGGTCTCGTCTGAATGTGTGTGTGTGCATGTATGTGTACGTGCCGGTGTGTGCATGCAGGTGTGTGCACACGAGTACACACATATGTGCATAGTGTGTGCGTGAGAGTGTGTATATCCACATCAACAGACACTAGACCTGCACCGTCCAATCCACGTAGCTACTGAGCACTTGAAATGTGGCTAGTCTGAATTGAGATATTCTGAGTGTAAAACACACACCAGATTTCAAAGACTTAGCGTGAAGAATAGAAATGTAACATAGCTCAGTAAGTGTTTATACTGATTGCATGTTATAATAATAGGATTTTGGAGGTATTGGGCTAAACAAAACATATTATCAATATTATCTTTCTTACTTTTGAAAACGTGGCCACTGAAAATGTAAAGTGACATACGTGGTCTGTGTTGTATTTCTAGTTGCTCTAGATGGCCGGTTGAGTCACAGGCTTTGACCTCACTTGCCCCAGTGTCCTCCAACCTTTGGGCTACACAGAGTACGGAGAGCTGGGCTTCCTTCAGCCAGGCTTCATGACCTGGTGCTGCAGAGGACGCTGTGTGTGTCTTCATGATCCCACCTCAAGTTTCCTTGGGTGGCCCCTCTACCCTGGCCGGGGGGGGGGTCTCTTGTGCATGTGCTCACGTACAGAACTGGACTGGGGGCGGGAAGGGAGGCTGCTGGTGACTCAGGCCCGGTTGGTGGCCCACACTGCGCTGTAGGTGTATTTATCCTGGACAGTATCCATTTGCTTCCCACCAAGTCTGGGCTGGGTCACTTCTCTTTGATGTATTTACGATGCAGCTTACAGGCTTGAAAGATTATCTAGTCTTATCTTTTCATTTTACAAAAGAGGGCACTGAGATCCAGGGGTAGAGTGATTCAGCGGGGGTGATTATAAGCTTAGACTTTGGAGGAGGCAGTTTCAAGTTCAAGTCCTAGCTCTGTTACTTCTTAGCCAGCCTCCAGAGGAGCACTGCCTGTTCTATACTGCAGTGCTTTGTTCAATTGTCTGCGTCCCCCAGAAAGTTGTGTGCTCCTTGAGGGCAAGGTCTGTATCTTACGCATCATCATAGAGCTTTCCTTTTTTCAATAATGTGCTAAAGATCTATCCCGTGCCAAGCCTTGCTCTAGACGCTTGGGGTGCACCAGGAAACACAGAGATCTGCTTACGTGCAGCGTATATTCTAGCTGTGGGAGATGGATGCCATCTTGGAAGGCTGTGTGAGTCTCAATTCATGCACGGTCCGGATTCACACACTTACCTTGTCTTGCTGGAGCACCCCCAGCAACAGCTCGGTCCATCCCTGCAGGCCTGAAGCCACTTCCACTCTCCACCTGCTGCCACCCCTCCTGCAGGCTCCAGGACCACTGGTGCCTGCGCTTTGGATCTCTCCGCTCTCCCTGGGGCTTCCTTGTTGCCACTGGGTGAGGAAAAGTGAGCACCCAGTGTTCCCTTCACCTGGAAGCATGAGAAACCCAACACCCATAGGGCAAACTTTGACCAAAGGGAGGCAGATACTGAAAGAAACATTGTTTCCCCTTCCCCTGAGCAGACAGTTTGGAGACGCACCAACTTCTTGCTGCCTTTCTGGAAATGTCCTGTGGAACCAAGCCAGGGTTTGCTACAAAGCTGTGGCCATTTGGAAACAACTCTCTGTGTGTGTCCTGTGTTTCCCACCTTACTTCTCTCTTCCCTCATTTTTGCTTCCCTGGAATTGCGTCCCCTTGAATGATGTTTTCTAGGGAACTGGGCCAAGGCAGTAGGTGCTAAGTGCGATGGAAAAGGCGGACGCAGAGCGGCGATGGAAGGGGGTTCAGGGGTGCCGTGGGAGGGCTGCGATGTTCAACAGCATTGTCAGTTCAAGCCTTGTTGAAAAGGTGATATTTGAACAAAGACTTGAAGAAGCTGAAGGAGTTAGCCACTCTGGGGAAAGGGCTTTCTGTGGGGCATGAAGGGGACAGACAGTGCAAGGACTCTAAGGCATGGGCGGTGGGGGGGTGGGGTGGGGGGTGGTCTGGCAGCTTTGTAGGAAGCCAGGTCAGAGAGCTGGGGGAGGGAGTCATTTTAGGTGTTGCAAGTCATCGTAAGGACTGCAGTGGGAGTTTTGAGTGGTGGCGTGACTTGGCGTCTAGCAAATGCACATTGCCTTGGCACACAGAAGGTGCCCACTCAGTGTCTGGATGGAAAACGAGACAAGCAGTTGATCTTCCCCGGATCTCCCGCCACCCCCTTCTCCAGGGCAGCACTTGCCGAGGGAGCCCCTGGTCCTGTAGCGGGCTTGAGCTGGACTTGCATGTTTCTAGCCAAGAGTTGAAAACAGATGGAAACGAGATGCCAGCATTAATCCAAAAGGCATGTGGAAGAAAGATCAAATGGGAGGAGAGGATGAATGTGTTTGCAGTGGAGCCGTGTGCTTCCTACAGACCAGATTTGTGGGAAGCCAGATGAATCAGGCTTGCGCCTCATGGCAGAAAATGGGTTTCGCCTGGATCCTCGAGATGGGAAATGAGGGGTGGGCTCCCTGCTCAGAGTCGGACAAGTCCTGTGAGCTTTGACTTGTTGGAAATGTGCCCAGCAACGTTTGCCGTATTTGGTTCTGTGAAATCACCTTGGCAGAGTCCTTTCAGGTTTGAGTTATGCAGGTCACATACTTTTTAGGTCCTTGACGGGTATATGGCTAACTTTTTTCCTTGTCATAAGGGCAAGCTGAGGGCAGGAGGAATAAGAGCCCACGATATACACCCCTGTTTTCCCTAGGAGCTTCTCTCTCCCCCCTCGACTCCTTCTTTTTTTTTGCACCCACTTTAAGAATATTATGAGGCTGGGATGGTAGCTGGGGTGTTAACTGGGAAGTCAGCAAAGCTCTTGGAGCTTAGATAAGGGGACAGGACAATGGAAACACCCCAAACGTTTTCTTCTAACAAGGAGGACTATCTGCTTCCAACGAACAGAAAACAGGAGAAGTGTAATTACAAGAATCCTTTTATTCTGGGAGCAGCAGGCCCAGGGGAGGGAGAGATTTATAGGACAGTGGTTTTAGAGGCTGAATTGGACATGATATTGACTACTTATTTTAGAAAACCCAGGGACTTGTGGCCAAGAGGAATGATTGGGCTCTTTGTTAAGAATCTTGGAAGCCGATCTTCCTAATCACCTCCTTTTGATGCTCAGCTACCTCTCAGCTCTGTTGCTAGAAGAAAAGATAAAGCTCAAGAATTCTCAGGTGTTTTCCAAACAAGACCACGTAAGTCTTTGGAAACTAGAAAAGATCATTTCGTTCTCAGTAGGGAAGAGATGGAGATTTGTGAGGCTAACATTGTGTCTCTGCAGAGGGTCCAAGGACTCAGGAGCAGGCCCCCCCGCCCCCGCAAGGCCAAGCCTCCTAGCTGCTTAAGAGGTTCCTTCCATTTCTCAGATAGGCAACTGAGGCCGCAGGGTGGTCCAGCTGCTTAATTGACTTGGCCTGGGTGTCATTTGGATTTTTTAGTAGCTTGAGGAACAGGATATGTATTGCTCTTATTATTTAGTTTCTTTACGGACTTAAATTATCACGACATAGTTTATAGAAGTATAGGGAGCTGTATCTCAAAATTTAATTAATGTGAAACCTCATCATGACATCCTTAATTGTGCACCTATGAAATCCAGAAAAGCACAGAATACAGTTTTTTTTTCTTCGATTTTAGGTCAATATTTCATCCCATAAAGATTCCACAGGAGTGTGGGTTTGGGAGCAACTTCTCTATGTGAGTTGACCCATCCTGGCTCCTTATCTGTCATGAAGTCCTTCTTCTAAACCAAGAATGACAAATTCCACACAATAAATCCAGCCTGTTGCCTATTTTTGTATGTGATCTAAGAGCGATTTTTACATTTTTAAATGGCTTTACAAACTAAAAAAATAACATTTTGCCACATGAACATCTTATGAAATTCAAATCTCAGTGTCCATAGACAAAGTTTTACTGAAGCAGAGCCATGCTCATTTATTTACATATTGTCTATGACTGCTTTTTCCCAGTGGTTGAGTTGAGTAGTTGAGACTGACACTGAGTGTCCCACGAAGCCTAAGATATTTACCATCTGGCCCTTTATGTAAAAAGTTTGCTGACCTCTATTCTAACTCTTGGAGCACCTCTAAGATGCTAAGGTTGGTAGGAATAGTTCTCATTTCTGGATATTTTATTTCCACTTCTCTACTGACCCATTATTGGTCACTTTAACACTTTTCTCCCCACCCTCTCCCATCTTACTCCTCCTTGGTGCACTTGAGAGCTGATCACTTTTGACTGTCGCTGGATGACCCAGCATGGGGCTGGAGGTGAGGAATGGGAAGGAAGCAGAGAGGAGAGGGGTTGCCTCTTTGTCTTTCACAGCTAAGTGTCATCATGAGACCACCAGACCTTCCGTGCCATCAGGGAGGATTCTGTCTTATCTTTTCGGTATGATAATCTAGAAGAATTTCTGCATCTTTCTCTAACATGAGCCCATTGTAGCCTCTCTCTATGCCTAGCCTCAGGAAAGGGTCAGAGGGCTTTGGGGAGAAAACAGAATCTGTTTTACTGCAAATGCGTTTTCCATGATAGGGATGAGAATTCACAATGCAGAAGGCATGTCAAAGATCAAACATTCCAATTGCACACTGGTCTACGTGAACCCAGACTAAATACTGCTTCTTCTTTGGCTTGGACAATTCTATTCCCTCTGCCTGAGAGCAACTCTGCTTCTCCACCCACGTCCTCTTCTTTAAAGCGCTGCCCATGTCTTCTACCATGAAGCTTGACTAGACTGTGTCTGTAACAAATTCTCTCCTGGAGTTCAAGTATCTCCTTCTATCTTTCACTGGCTCTCGGGGTCATTAGAGATGGTTCTGCCGTCTTGTTTCCATCCTTCTCATGTCTATTCTCGTGATCACTGTCCCAGTCCAGACATATTTTTCTCCTGAAGTTTAAGGTGACCCCTAATTACAGCGAGGCTTGTCCTATTCTAATTTTCCCTCCACAGAGATCTATGGGGTTTGTCTGAAATGTGAATCTGACTACCTCAACTCCTGTCTCCTTGGTTTTAAGTCCTTCATTGCTCTCTGGATAAGGTGTACAGAACTTCATGAGAGGTGGTTCTCAACACCTTTCCAGCCTCATCTTCTGCTTCAGATTCTATGCTCTGACAAGACTGAACTGCTGGTGGTTCTCTAATATGCTGTTGTGAATGTTTTCCTTTCTGCCTGGGAGGCTTTACTCCATTCCACCTGTCCCTTTTCCTAACTAACTTCTACCTATACATCAGGGTTCAGTTCAGGGGCCACCCTTTCAGACGTTCTCCCTAGACATCCCTCCTCTTCCCTCAATAGGTTCAGTTAGGTATTTCTCCTCTGGGCTACCATATGCCTAACTTTATGATTATGATCTCCACACTGTATTGTATATATCTGTTTCCAGGATTATTTCTCTCTCCTCTACTGAACTATAGTTAAGGACCAAGTTCTATCTATCTCTATACCACTAGTTCTTCTTCTTGTCTCTGACTTATAGGAGGTGCTTAATAAGTGTTTGTTGTAGATAAAGAGATTGATGATAAATCCCTTTAAGACAAAGTGGTATTTTGTACATTTTTATATCCCTAGTATTTGGCTCGGTACCTGTTTTTACTGCTGATAAGGATGATTCCAGGTTACTGTTCCTTGTTTTAAAAATACCATTGTGGACTTCTGGCCATATTTGTGCAAACAGTAGTCTGGACAATACCTCTATATTTTTAACACACTTTCTGATTCATACTGTATAATAAAGATGAGAAAGATAATTACAGGATGAGTGATTGCTTTGATGTACTAGATGTGTAACAGGTAGTCTCTAATTCTAATCCTGCAGGGTTAACATTATTTTCTGCCAAAGAAACTGGGGCACAGAGCAGTTAAATAACTTTCCCAGGATCCAGTCATTGGCAAAACTGGGATTGAAAGGTTTATATGGCTACAAAAGCCTTACTATTTCTGTTATCCCTGGTCCCTGGGACCTATTATTTATATTTTAGAAACATAAAAAAAACTGTAAGGTAGTAGTTTATAGTTTAGAAAAATCAAGAGGGAAACAAAAAAAGTGAAAGTTCAGCTACAGTCTTGCAACCTGAAAAATCCAGCTGTTTCAATTTACCCATTTCTTGTCCTGTGCTCATCCACATGTGTATCAGGTGAACATGGTAGACCAGCCATTTGTGTCTCTTTTACTCTCTCTCTTTCTCTTTTTATTCAAACATGAAGAGTATTTTCCAGTGTCTGGTCATAGTCTTCATAACTGTGGCTTTAATGATGTGCACTTCATTTCTGATCTTGATGTTAATAAGACTCTCCCAACTCTAGTGGCTCTCCTGTCCCTTCCCTTTTCTACTCCCTGCTCTGTAAGTGGCGTTGGGCCTTTATTGGAGGCAGCTGTGAAGAGAGTGCTGAAATTGGTGCCAGAAAAGTTGGACTGAGTCCCAGATATGACAGTTACTAGTTGTGTGACATTGGGTAAGTCAGGTTCACTCGATTTCAAGCTCCTTTCTTGATCTGTGAGCACCTTTAAGACCGGGATTGTGGGCAACCCCTTCGGGTCCCCTCCCACTGTGGGAGCTTCTCGGTCCCCTCAATAAACCCTGCTTTCAAAAAAAAAAAAAAAGACAGGGATTGTTTTATTTCCTTTATAGGTCTTGTGTCTGGCACAAAGTATGAGATCAGTACAAGTTTGATAAAGACTCAAATTCCTCATCTGTAAAATGGAATAATTAAACCTAGTCCATACAGATATGGTAATTAAATGAAGCGTTATACATACACACACAAACATATTTACACACACATATTCTCCACAATTGTAAATCATTATATAAATATAAGTTGGTATAACTGGGTTTATAACCAGTTGCTGGGTTTATACAATTCACCAAAAGTCTATTCAATTATCTGGAAGGACAGCAAGATTTCTAACTGAATTTTTCATCTTTCATCCAGATGTTTGGCATCCTGTAGGCACAGTAGACCACAGAGTTAACATTGAATGTTTATGCTGACTTGTCTGTATTTCTTTGACACGATACTGTCTCCCTGGCATCAGACACCGCATGTGCTTAGATTGCTGGGTGCGACACCATGCTTAGCCAGGACCTAAATAAGTGCACCTTGGTGTGAAAAAATAAAGGATGTGAAATTTTTAAAAAGCTCAGGTACAAGGGAAATCATAGGCTGCAAAAACTCATTCTAGTTGGTGCAGCCATTTGCCTTGGGGGCAGAAGCTGTTAGGATTAGTTGAGTTTATGCAGAAGAAAACCCTCCAATAGCATGAGAGCAGTTTTTCATTCTTTTTTTTTTTTTTGAGTTGGAGTCTCACTCGGTTGCCCAGACTGCAGTGCAGTGGCTGCTCCCGGCCACCGCAACCTTGACCTGCTGGGCTCCGGCGATCCTTCCGCCTCAGCCTTCCGAGTAGCCGGAATTACAGGTGCGCGCTATCACGCCCGGCTAATTTTTTGATTTATTGTAGAGATGAGGTCTCGCTGCCCAGGTGGGTCTCGAACCCGCGGGCTCAGGCAATCCACTCACCTCAGCCTCCCAAAGGCACAGTATTACAGGCTGAGCCACCGAGCCCTGCTTGGTTTTTCATTCTTATCCAGGTATGAGGTCAATGCTCTTACAGAAACAAAAGGAAATAGTCCAGAGACTTGTGAAATAATTCTTATCTCATCTTTTTGTATGATAATAAGAATTATTTTTCATAACAAAGTCCGAAGATCAAATTTTTCTCACCATCTATATAATATCAACATTGTAATTCTCAGTTTTAACAAAGATTAACTTGATTTCAAGGCTGGTTGACTCTAAAAACCAGAGCTATGCTAGTTGCACATGACACTGGGAAATAAATTTTGTTTTTTTAAAACATTTTATTTGTGCCATTGTTATCTGTAGAAGTTTAGTACAATGCAAGCTACTCAACCATAACTAGAAGCACACAGTCTTATACTGCTTTTAAACCATATTAATCAGATTAAACAGCATTTTAAAATTACATACCTAAAAATATTTCCACACAAAAAATATGTGGTGATTTTATAGTTGTTTTTATCTTCTTATACACTAGAAAATATTTTTAATGTACAATTTAAGCCCAATCCATTTTGCCACTTGTGCAAAAGAGGTATCTTTAAACATAACTATGATTTATTTCTATGTATTCTTTGATTTTTAAATTCAATTTATCTGGATACATGTTCGTTTTGAATTGTCATTCAAATTGATTTATGAATTAATAAAATAAATACATACTTTTAATGATCAGCAAGCAAAATAAAACATACCAGGAATTAATAGTGGAGAATAAGACAAAATGCTGAAATTAAACAAACGCTGTCAACCTAGAATTCTATACCCAGCAAATATTACTTTACAAATGAAGGCAAAATAAAGACATTTTCAGATAACAAAAGGCATGAGAAACTAATTCTGGCAGCTATGACTATAGTAAATGCAAAAAGAAATTCCTCAGACTGTTGGAAATTTAGATTTACAAAAAAGAATAAAGAAACCTCAAAATTGTAAATATGTAAATAAACTTAAAACATGCTGTATTTTTTCCCTCTCCGTTTCTTTAAAAGATGTCTCACATCTAGCCATGATGGAATAACAGAGCTAGCCTTACCTTCCCACCATAAAAACTATAAAAATGAATGAATATATGAGATGGCATTTTCAACAATGGACAACAGGTAGCTTGAGTCTGTGGTTCCTGAAAGAAGGAAATTATATGAGATGAACTTATGATAGGCCTAGCTTTCTGCTTAGAGGGCACATTTTAACCCAAAATACAGGGGAATGAGGGAGTATTCAAAGCAGAATACAGTAGTCTTGCTAGGTGATGACATAGAGTTCAGAGTTCAGGGAAACTGAGGCAACTAGAACTAATGGAGAAGAGTTCTGTAGAGGAGAAAGCTAAGCAGAGAAAGAGATCCAGAATCTAGATTGGTGTCTAACTGAGTCTTTGATGAATTCTAAGCTGTGTATGTGTAGAGTGAAATTTCACAAGGATGGGCAAAGAAAGACTGTGGAACTACAAGCTGAACAGTAACTAGATATCTCACAGGACTAAGATACAACTGTGTTCCAACCAGCCAGAATAGAGAGTCTTTATTAATCACTCATGGCACAAACTAGAGACTGCTGGAGTGTCACACCTTATTGGTAAGATGAAAATATGTATAGAAAAACAGTTATAGACTCACACCAACAAAAAGCTTAAAAACAAGTTTTAAAAGAATCAATATCACCTGAAAAATTATTTACTTTCCTGCAAAAATAAAGTATAATTATATTTTTGAAAAGGCAACTAATTGAGACACTTAATATAAAATTCTAACATCTAATAAGCAATTAAATCTTTCTAGACATGACAGGAAGAAAAATATGACAAATAAAGGAATAAAGTCAATCAACAGAAATGAATCTCAAAATAAAAACAATAATGGAAATAGCAGACACACATGCTAAAAACAGCTCTTACAAATATGCTTAAGTATTTCAAGAAAACATAAACATAATGATAAGCGAAACAGTACAAAAAGTGTCAAACGGTACTTTTAGAATGGAAAAATTCTAAACATTTTACAACATCTGAAATAAAGATTCACTGAGCAGGATTATCAAAAACAAGACACTATTGGAAGAAACATCAGTGAACTTGCAAACATGCAATAGAAACTAATCTGAAGCACAGAAAGAAAAAAGAATAATAATGAAAAAAAGAACAGTGCCTTAGTGATGGATGGAATAATAAGAAGCATTTTACTGAACAATAAGTATCAAGATGGTAGGTTTATACCCAACCATATCAATAATTACATTGAATGTAAATGGCATAAATAATTCAATGAAAAGGTATAGATTGTGAGACTGGATAAGAATGCAAGACTTGGCTACATGCTGTTGAAAAGGAACACACTGGGTTGGGCCCGGTGACTCACGCCTATAATCCCAGGACTTTGGGAGGCAGAGGCGAGAGGATTGCCTGAGCTCAGGGGTTTGAAACTAGCCTGAGCAACATGGCAAGACCTCATCTCTACAATAAATCAAAAAATTAGCCAGGTGTGGTGGCGCATCCCTGTGGTTTTGGCTACTCGGAAGGCTGAGGTGGAAGGATCTCCTGAGCCTAGCAGGTGGAGGCTACAGGGTTTGTAACCATGCCGCTGCACTCTAACCTGGGTGACAGAGTGAGACTCCCACTCAAAAAAAAAAGAAAAATAAAAAAAAGAAAAGAAAAGGAACACACTTAAAAAATAAGTGAAAAGTAAAAGGATAAAAAAGTGCTATAGATTACTCATACATCACTGGTGGGAATGTAAAATGGTACAGTCATTCTGGAAAACAGTATGGCACCTTGTTACAAAACCAGATAACCTAGTAAATAGCATCAACAGAAAACCTATAGCTAACATAATTCTACAGGAAGAAAGATAGACTTTCTTCCTCTAATATTATATGCAAGGGAAAAATGTTCATCTTTACTACTTCTTCTTCTTCTTCTTCTTTTTTTTTTTGAGTTAGAGTCTCACTCTGTTGCCCAGGCTGGAGTGCAGTGGCATACTCACAGCCACCCCAGCGTTGACCTGCTGGGCTCAGGTGATCCTTCTGCCTCAGCCTTCCAAGTAGCTGGAACTACAACCATGTGCTACCATGCCTGAATAATTTTTTGGTTTATTGTAGAGATGAGGTCTTGCCAAGTGGCCCAGGCTGTTCTTGAACCCGTGGTCTCAGTCAATCCTCTCACCTCAGTCTCCCAAAGTGCTGGGATTACAGCATCTTTACTACTTCTTTCCAACATCTTACTATAGGCCACAGATGAATGATACAATTTTGTATATAAAATATCCTAAGGAACCTACAGAAAAAGTTGCCAAAAGTAATGTGGGTTTATCAAGGTCACAGGATAAAAAGTCAATATATAAAAATTAATTGCAAGCTTATATGCTAGTAATGAAATTGAAAAATGAAGTTAAAAAAATTACCATTTATAATAATACCAAATTTGAAATACTTAACGATTTAACAATTTTAGGCCAGACTGAACAATGTAAACTGCAAAACACTGATGAGTGAAATTAAAGAAAACCTATATAAATTGAGAGATAAACCTGTGTTCCTGTATTAAATGACTCAATATTGTTAAAGTGGCAGTTCTCTCTACATGATCCATAGATACAATGAAATCCTAAGAAATGCCCATCATGCTTTTTGTTGGAAACTATACAATCTAATTCTAATATTTTATGGATCAGCAAAGGACTTACGCCAAAATATTTTTTTAAGAGAGGAAGAATTAAACTACTCGATTTTAATACTTACTGTGAAGCTAGAGTAAACAAGACAAGTGTGATATTGACATAGGATAGACATGCATGTCAAGGGGACAAAATAGATAATCCAGAAATAGACTCACACATGCATGGTTAATTGATATTCACCAAAGGTATCAAGGGAATAGGTCAGGCTGTTCAACAATTGTGTTGGAACAATGAAACAATTGGCTTTCCACTTGGAAGAAATGAACTTCAACATTTAACTTATTACTTACACAAATATTATCTTGAAATGGATCACAGATCTAAAAGTAAATGCTAAAAATATAAAACTTCTAGAAGAGAATGCAGAAGAAAATCTTTACAAACCTAGGATAAACATAATTTTTTTGGATTAAAAATTATGAACCATAAAATTTGTTTAGTTTTCATAAACATTAGAAACTTTTGCTCTCTGTCCCCATTAAGAAAATGAAAAAGGCAAGCCACAGACAGGAAGGAAATATTTGTCTCACATGTATCTGACAAAGGACTTCTAGCTGAAATGTGTAAAGAATTCTTACAGTTCTATAATAAAAAGATAAACAGCCCAATAAAGATTTTAACAGGCACTTCACAAAGGAAGATACACAAATAGACTTTAAGGGAAGGCATATGATCAGAGAAAAAAAGAGTATTTCATAATGATAAAATGAGGGCATCATAGTGAATTCATCAGGAAAACACAACAGTCGTAAATGAGTATTCACTTCATAGCAGAGCTTTTAAATTTATAAAGCAAAAATAGACAGAACTAAAGGAAGACAGACAAACTTACATAACAGAGGTAGTTTTCAGCAGTCCTCTCTCAAAATCCCCCACCTCACCACTTTTCTACAACATTTGCTGCCCTGGATGAGCCCCCTTGGCTTCAGGAATGTCAGGCACTGGGGTAAAACGAAAAAGAGGGAGGTCTGTGTTCTGGAACTAGATCTGACACTAAGGGTCTTGAGCAAACTTCATTCAGTCATTCAACAAATATGTATTCAGCTTCATTCATGTGCCAGATTCCCTAAAGGCAGTGACCCACAGGAAATCTGCTCTGCGGGTTATGGCTTACTGGAGCACATGGGTAAGTGCATCTCTGAGACTCAGTTTTCCCATGTCTGATGTGTGGGTAACAACAACAGTATGGAAACATCTTAAATGGCCAGCACAACGTATTAATATACTGTGGCATAACCATTAGAATTCTGTACAGCAGTGAAAATGCATCAACTGGAACTGCATTTATTAATGTGGATAAATAAGCTAAATGAAAAAAGCAAATGGAGAATGATATACTGGGGTGACTATTCATATAAAGTTTTAAAAGGTGCAAAACAATAGATGATGAATACATGTCTGTATAGTAAAGGCAAGAAATTATGCATGGGAATGATATGTCAAATTTGGAAAAAAATCTCTGGACTTTTTCTGGACTGTTATTGAAAGTTAAGAACATGATAACAGAAGTTAAAAATAATTATTAGAAAGATTGGAAGATAAAATTCAGAAATGAAAAATAGGAGTGAAAAGATACAACATTAGAGGACTAATTCAGGAGGTTCAGTAACTGAACAAAAGGAGTTCAAGAAAGAAACCAGAGAAAACTCAAAGGAGGAAAGCATCAGTAAATAAAATTTCCCAGAACTGGAGGCTGTGAATCTCCAGGGCCCACTAAGTACCTAGCACTAGGTTAAAAATACACCCACTGTAGGACACATATATGTGAAATTCCAGAATAACTGGTGTATTTGTCAGGGTTATTGATGCCAGCTGCTGAAGCAGACAACCTTCAGAAATGTTAGTGGCAGCCGGGCTCAGTGGCTCAGACTGTAATCCTGTGCCTTTGGGAGGCTGAGGTGAGTGGATTGCCTGAGCCCATGGGTTCGAGACCCGCCTGGGCAGCGAGACCTCATCTCTACAATAAATAAAAAAAATCAGCAGGGCATGGTAGCACATGCCTGTAATTCCAGCTACTTGGAAGGCTGAGGCGGAAGGATCGCCGGAGCCCAGCAGTTCGAGGCTGCGGTGGCTGGGAGCGGCCACTGCACTCCAGTCTGGGTGACATAGTGAGACTCCAACTCAAAAAAAAAAAAAAAATTGTTAATGGCTTCACAAAACCAAAGTTTCCCATTTATGCAAAGTTTAACATATTTCAGGTGATCCCACCCCCCCTTGTAAATATGACACTTGGATCATGTATCCCTGGAGGTAGCTGTAGCAAGGGTAAATAGGGCTGGAGGAAGCATACTGGCTTTTTGTTTCCTTAGCCTGGAGGTGACATGTGTCACATCTGCTCTCAGCCCACTGGTAAGACCATGACTCTGACCCTAACTACGGGAGAGGCTGGAAAACCTAGGGGTGGCACATGCAATATTGGGTGTTTTGGATATCAATAATTGGTTATAGAGAAGATGCCACACATTTTCAGGAAAAACCAAACTGGTCCTACCCAAAGTTTCAGGCATCAGAAAAGCTTTGGATTTCCCACTAGAAGTTAGAAAACAATGGACTGATGCTTTAAAAAATTTTAATGTAAGCAATTTCTACCTAGAATTCTATACCTAACCAAACTATCCATCAAGGGTCAGTGTAGTATAAACCCATTTTCAGACACTGAGGCTCTCAAACAATTTACTTTCTATATGTCATTTCTCAGGAACCTACCAGAGAATATGCTCCATTAAAGTGAGAGCAAGAACCCAGCAAGTGGAAGACAAAGGATCCAGGAGACCCGATACAGGAGAAAGGTGAAGAGAATTCCCAAGGTTATGGTGAAGGGAGCTCCCTTGATGAGAGCTGTGTACCTGGCAGAGAAGGGAAACAGTCAGGTAGCAGCAGGTGAGAAGAGAGGCTTCTTCAAGAAGATGTAATTGACAGGTTACTGGATATATTGAAAGAAAATATAAACAATTGGCACTGAGTTTGTTGAATTAAACATAGTTCGGAAAAGAACAAAATGGGGAAAGGGAGATAGTTACAAAGTCTAGACAAAGCACAAGGTTGTGAAGGGAAGGAATTTAATTATAGCTTACTTAGCTGTGAATAGCATAATAGTTGCCCTCCCAAATACTGTTGTAATTAAAATTGTGCTCTGAGTACATTGGGAGATTGAAGGGATAGCAAGACTGTATGGGACAGAATGGACAGGGGAAAGAGAGAGAGCTAAGCTTCATCTTTTATTGTGGGAAATTAATTGATAATTCCTAAAACTGGAAATAAAAAAAAAGAAACAAGTTTGTTAAGTGGTAGGAAGTAAATATCCAGAGAGTCAGACGGAAGAAATGCAAGTGGTTGCCTCTGGGAGAAAGCAATGAAGATGGGGATGTTGGGAACTGCTGTTTGACTTCATAAACTTTTATCTAGCTGACTCTTTAAATTATGAATTATGTGCATGAGTAACTTTGATAAAAATAAAAAGTTAAAAAAAGAAAAACCAAGTTCTAGATATAGTACAAGTTTATAAATTTCCTCACACTGTATCTGATAGGTGCATGCACATATATGTGAATGACTAGACAGAGACTAGAATATGCCCTAAACCAGAAACAGGGCTCACCCTCTGGGAAGGTGAGCCTGGTATAGTGTCTAGTGGAGAATCGGGCTTTAATATAACTCAAATGTACTCATGTGTTATCTGTGAAATTAAGCATAAGTAAAGGAGAAGTAATGAAAGACAAAAATGCATTTTAGATCTGGAATGTCATGGCTTAATTAAAAAGCTATTTTTCGCCGGGCTCAGTGGCTCAGCCTGTAATCCCGCGCCTTGGGAGGCTGAGGTGAGTGAATTGCCTGAGCCCGCAGGCTCAAGACCTGCCTGGGCAACTTGGAGAGACCTCATCTCTACAATAAACCAAAAAATTAGCCGGACGTGGTCGCGCATGCCTGTAGTTCCAGCTACTGGAAGGCTGAGGCGGAAGGATCGCTGGAGCCCAGCAGGTCTGGGTGAGAGTGAGACTCCAACTCAAAAATAAATAAATAAATAAAAATAAAAGGCTATTTTTGAGCTTACCCCACTTTTGCAGGGTTGACGTTAGCAATGTGAACAGGGAGCTTCCTGCTGAGTGAAGTGGTTTCCTTGAGAGGGGACAGCAGGACATGGCACTACAGTGGGATGGGGACAATGCAGGGGACCTCTACTGTATCTCACTGAAGGTAACTGTATGCCACTCATCTGATCCAAGACCCACAGAAAGATTTGCACATTCTCAGTTAGAAAGCCCACTCGGGGTGAAGGCTGTTATCACTGTCTCCATATTCCAGCCTTAAGAGAAAGCTGGGATACAGGGCATGGGCAAGGACTTGCCCATTGTCAGGCAGTGAGTTAGGAATGGTGCTGAGTTGCCCAGGAGTTCTCTTCTGAGTTGTAGCTTCTCACCGCTGAATACTCAGGCAAATGGATCTGGATGTGAATTCTGGGTCCTCTACTGACTGGTCAAGTAAGGTTGGCGAGTTCCTTAACTCCTCTGGGCGTCAGCATCCTCACTTAACGTGGTAATAATGCATGTAATATCCTTAATGACCATGAAATATATGCCTGGCACATAGCAAACACTCAACAAGTGTTGAACCATAACTGCTAATAATACAGAATTTGAAAATCGAAGCTCTTACTTGGCCTTTTTCCTCCTTCAGAAACCATATGGCACATACCAGATCCAAGCAGAGATGCTTAGGGTTATCTTGCTTTGGGTTAGCCACACTGCTAATGGAATTGACAGATGACAGAAAGCTAATAATTCATTATCTTTGGACATTAGGCGTGGGATTAGACTCTTTTTCACTTTTTATTATTTTATTTTAGAGTTGTGGGGTACAAGTGGGGATTTACTCCATAGGTAGGTTGTATCGAGGTGAACTAAACACTTTTATTATTTTTGGTACATTGTAGGTGTACCAAAAGTGTAACTAATAATATAACGAACATCTGTGTACCCATTAGCTTGTTCAAAAGATAAAACATTTCAGGTTTAATTGAAAACCCCTGAGAACACTTTCCAATGTCTCTTCCTCCCTGGAGACAATCACTTTTCTAGATTAGGTGTACCATGCCCATGCTTACTTTAGTGCAAAGACAGGTATCCATAATCTATTGTTTCGCACAGTTAAAGATTTTATACAAAGGATCCTTCCAATGCATCCTTCTCCAATTTAACTTCCTTATGCACATTATTGAAGGCGTTCTAGTACACCTGCTTTCACTGCTGACTAGAATTCTATGGATTGTGCCACAATAAACCATTCCCACATATGTTGCTGGTCATTTATGATGTTTCTGTATGTGGTTGTTACCCACACATCAGAAATGGGGAATCTGACTCTGAGAGATGCAGTGACCTGTGTGTTCCCATAAACCATACAACCACAGAGCAGATTACCTCTGGATCGTTGCCTCCAGTGAATCTGTGACACATGTATGAAGCTCAGTACATATTTGTTGAGTGACTGAATGAAGTTTGCTCAGAGAAGCTCAGTGTCAGATCACAGATCTTCCCTTTCATTTTACCCAAGTGTTTGACATTCCCTGAGGCCAAAGAGGCTCTCCCAGGACCACATGCAGTTGAGGTGTTGTAAGGGGAATAATTCTGAGTGAGGAATTCCTTTTCCTTCCTGCCTGTGATTGGGTCAGGACCTCTGTCAGTCACAGGACGGCGCAGACAGTAAGTCTGCATTTTTGATAGGAGAGTGGTGAAAACAAGGGGGTCGTGAGAAGGACCCCTTTTGTCAGGCTGAAGCTCAGATGACTCTTGGCTCTGACCTGGTTCCTGGATTTCTGCCCATTTCTCATTATTCTGCTTGCTGTCACCACGAGACCTTCCAGCCTAACTTGACCTATTTCTAAAGTTTCCCGGGGAAGCTCTCTTCATCCAGGCGGAAGCTCCAGGGAGGTTGCAGTGGTCCCAGCAGCTTCAGAGTGGAGGCTGGTCCCAGTGCTTCCAGACAGAGCCAGTTCCGTGACATGTGAAGGCTTAATTTACTCACCCAGAATTAAGTGCTGGCTGGAGCTGGCCAATTAACAGCCTCTTGTCTACAGGTGGCTCCAGCCCTGCTGGCCCCTACCCCCACGTCTGCATGCCCCTACCCCCCACGGCCCACGACAGACCCTGTGCCCTCTTTGTGACACCTTATGCTGGGATGGTGTCCTCTGGGGAAACCTCTGGAGTGCAAACGGCCCCTTTTTGACAGAAACACCACAAGAGCATTTCCTGAGAGTGCTGTTTGCTATGGTCGTTCGTCTACAGATTTTCCCACCAGGATCCTGGAGCTGGTCCAGTTTGGAATTACCACTGTCATGAGAAGGGGGCAGAGGACCGGGGAATGAAGTAATAGCCCTCCCCCCTTCCCTCTCCAACCGTTTGATTTTGGAGGTTCTGCCCTCAGTGTTAGTGATCAGGAGTCCTGCGCCTCTTCTTTGAATGAAGAAGACAGGGAATGAAGGGTCTTTGGGGCACTTAAAAGCAGTAACAAGATAGCCCACAAAACCACTCTCTGCAGCTTGAGCAACCCTGGCTGTGAACATTCCTGGAGCTTGGCCAGGAAAACAACTCAAGCCAGCCCCTAAAATAGGCTCCTTGCAGACATGCTCTTTAAAAAAATAAAAATAAAATAAAAAATTTTAAAAGAGAGAGAGAAAACTGAAAGAAAAAAAAAACATCATTCCACCCAAAAGCAATATTTGCAGAATGTATTTCTACTGTTGCACACTTGGCTCAAGTCTAATTATCTGTGAAAAATATGTTATCGGCTGACGAGTAGCATGACTGTCAAGATATTCCTCACCATTTTTCTCTCTCGCTCCCCAGCAGCTGATTTCAGATTCAGATGAGGTGCTACACTGTTGATTTTGCCTTCAGCAAAGTCATCACCAAAAGGGCCTTTGAGGCATGAAGAAGACGCCCTCTGAGGGTGGTCTCCATCTTATTCCTTGCATTTTCTAGACCTTTCAGATGGAATAGACAGTCATTTATCGAAAGAGGCCTCCATTGTGCTAGATATTGTAGTAGGTGCTTTTCAAATTTTGGCTCCTTTGATCCACAGAACAACCCTTCTTGGTAGATACTATCACTAACTCTATTTGGGGAGTTTTATCCCCAACTCTGGTACTTTCATAGTTTTCTTTATTTCTGTAAATTTTTCCACTAGCCCAATCAAAATGAAGATCACAGAGGGAGGAGCAACTTGCTTAGAAAGTGGCTGATGATTCTGGTTTTATGAAGTCGAGTTAGTGTTCCTTGCTTTCCTTACAATCACTTACTCATTTTTCATTTGACGACTTAATGAGAGGAGTCAATATGAGATCACACCAAATCACATCAATGTCCCGCCATTCTAGACTTGTGCCTTCCAAACCTGATCTCTCCCTGAAATCCTGGACTCATTTCTACTTAACATCTCCAGCGGCTATCCGGTAGGCTTCTCTAAATTGACAAGACCAAAATAGATCTTTTGAGTTTTATCCCCAAATCTGCTAGTTTCATAGCTTTCTTTATTTCTGTAAATCACCCCACTAGCCCAAGTCAAAATTTCAACCATCAGAAATCCTACTGGAAAATATAACAAAATCAGTGTTTTTCTCTCTTCCCCACGGCCACTACGCGAATCCTCAGTCTCTTACCAAGATTACTGCAGTAGCTTGTTCGCTGGTCTTTGTTTTTCCCCTTGCTCTCTTCATTATCCATATGTACAATTTCTTACTCAAAGCTCTTCTATGGCTTGTCCCTTCAATGGCTTTTAGATTAAAATCAGAACTCCTGCAAAACTTCTTTCCTTACCTTCATCTCACACCAATCTCACATCACCCACCACACTTCTGTTACTCTGGCATCCTCTATGTTTCTAGATCATACCAAGCCACTATCATTCCTGCCTCAGGATATTTCTTTATTTTTGTTCCTGATTTTTACGTCTGGCTACTGCTTAGCAAACAGATCTTAACTCTAATGTCAGTTTCTCCAGTACGTCTTTCCTGACCACCCAGCTTAAAGGAACAACTCGGTCCTTTTTTATTGCATCATCGCCCTTTCTTAATTTTTCCTTATAGCACCTATTGCCGTCAGGTTGTATTCATGTACTTACATATTTTACACTCCCCTGTAGAATGTAAATCTGAACTGAACTTTCTTATTTATCTCCAACACCTAGAACAGTTGTTCCCAATACCTAGAACAATGCATGACACATAACAGGCATATCATAAATATTTGTTGATTGAATGAATGCTTTTATGAGTAGCAGCAAAGATTGGTTTCTGAGAGATTTTTGTAGGTTTTGTCTATGACCCAGTCCTCAAAGATAGTGATGTATACTGTCTTCTGTTGTATATGTCCAGATAAAAGGATGACAACTCAAGAGATTAATGTTGCATCCAAGGACATGAATCTAGTTGGTGGGAGGATTACAACCAGACCCCAGGTCTCTCTCAGGAGACCATTATCATCCTTATCTCACTCTGCCTCCACAATGCTAGGGGCTTGCTGTGCGAATAACGAAGCCCTCTTCCCCCTCCTCACAAAAGATGTTTCTTTAATTAATTCAAATAATTTATTCATTTTAAAAATTCTTCATGCATCCTGCATCAAACATATACTCAATGTTTGGTATTTCCAAACACTTTGCTATAGAGAAGAGGTTCTGTAACACGGCCTGAGCTTTCTGAGAAAAAAATGGCGCTGATCGCAGCAGATGGCAAGTTTCTGGTGAGTCAGAAGGAACACTTGACCAGAGTTGAGTCAGCTCCCAGGAAATGGAGAGTGGCCCATGGGAAGGATGCTTAAAGACCCTCCTGTGTCACAACATCTCCCTGCATTTGTCACCAGGAGTTATATGGTACCTCTGGGCCTAGCAGCAGAAGTTTCTTCCTCCATGGACCCTCAGTTTGACAACCTGGAGCACGCGCGACTTTACAGTCTGTACAGGGGAGGGAAAACAGAACAGCTCATGGCAGACTGATGACGCGATGGTGTTGGACTTTGGACTTTTTGGCCACCTTTTGAGTATTTTCCCCCAGTGGTCCTGTTCTCCCTTATCTTATATACCCTGAAGAAAGAAACTGAACAATATTTTTTAAACAATTGTCACTGAAGCCTATTCTGACTACTGTAGTTACATTTGCCATCCTGCCCCTACTGGGCACTCCCTGGCCCCATTCCCTGTCTACCTTCCTCATGGCATTATTTTCTCTTTCTTTCTTCCCTCCCTCCCTCCCTCTCTCTCTCTCTCTCTCTCTCTCTCTCTCTTTCTTTCAAGATGGTTTATTCTTCAGCCAAACTTCAGGACTTAAACCTGGGTCCACCGATGCTCAGGAGGTCCCGAGAACATGTGCCCATGGTGGCCAAATGGTGGTTATATATGGTTTTAGGGTGGCAAACGTCACAAAAACCATAAATCAATACACGTGAGATTCTCATTGGTTTTGCCAGGGAGGAGGGACATTTCCAAGTGGTGGCAGGAGAGCGGCAGGTCATAGGTGGGTTTGAAGATTTCCTGACCGGTAATATGTAGTCCTCAGGAGATAAGATGTTTTGCTGAGACTCTAGGTTTGTTGATACATAGGTGAAGTGAAGATGTGACTGACTTCAGAGAGGATGGACTGATGTCTTACAAGGTTCCCTGGGAGTCCGGTAATCCACAAGAGATGGCTTTTCAAGGACCATAAGATAGGTTAACTTCCTTCTTTGTTTGTTATGTGATGTTATAGAATCAGGTTGGAAAACAATAGGGTAAGAAACCCTGTTTAGTCAGTCCTTATCAGGCAGTGACTCCCCCCACCCCCCAATTCTCTTAGTTAGGAATTTGGGTAAGAGAAAAAGGTTCAGGTTTAGTTCTCAGTTCTCCCTTTTGGCCAAACATCATTCCTTAGAATGCATGTGTGTGTGGGTCAGTAAACAGCCGGAGGGCCCATGTCATTGCTAGGAAGGGTCATTCCAAGGGCTGTCTATCCCGTGTACCTGGGGAAGGTTCATTCCTAGAGTTGTCTATTTGATGATAGCAGCTTCAACATCAGTGATGATAGGTTATGAGGGGAAGACACAGTTTGACCTGATTTTATAGCCAGTCATTTAAAGGTGAAAAGGAGTCAGGCCTAGAATTCAGGCTGAAAAACGTCCCAGATCAGATCTATTTTACAAGCAATCATGATCTGGACCCTTGGTTTTGATCTTTTTCTGTATCTGGCATGACAAGAGACAAGTCATGATATTCCAAAGTTGTATGACATTCCAATAATTCTAATATGTTTTAGTGCATGCTATCAATGATAATTATTATGTTGCTATCTGTCACAGAATAACCAAATTTTCTTATCAATTGTGCTTTTGACAATGGCTATCTTAAGATTTTTGTCATTCACAGTTACTGTTTGATTTCAATCCCTTTCAAAAGGCAATTTTAGGACCTTATTAGGTACTTTGAACTAACCCTCGTGCTGCAAAAATTAAAGAGAGTTGAGTAGGAGTTACAACCTCATACTTAAAGTGCATGTTTGAATACTTTCCCAACCACACCTGGACTTCAGAACTAACCCGATGACACCACCAACCTGTGATTCAAGAGAGCATGTAAGGTCTAGCTGGTCTCCAGAACAACAATTAAGGCTGACATCCTCCAGGCCAGTCCTCATGAACTCTAAAACAATTCTCATCTTTATACTTGTCACTATGCATTGATTATATTCTAACACACCAGATGAGATACGACTTTGTTTCTTATAGTCTCCCTCCAGTAGAATGTAAGCTCTTCCATGAGAGTGAAAATTTTTGGCCTGTTTTGTTCACTGCTATATCCTTAGCACCTTCAAGAGTGTCTGGATGTTATAGGTGCTGAGTAACTACTTGTTGAATGAATGAATAAATTGGGTGCTATGAAATGTGCAATTTTTTTTTTTACCTAGAAATTCTATTTCCAGAAATCTATTCTTCATAAATAGGCTTAAATTAATGGAAGATAGGCCAGGCACGGTAGCTCAAGCCTGCAATCCCAGCACCCTGACAGGTTGAGGTGAGAGGATTGCCTGAGTCCAGGAGTTTGAGACCATCCTGGGCTACTTGGTGAGATTTCATCTCTATGATAAACCAAAAAATTAGCCAGGTGTGGTGGGGCATGCCTGTAGTTACTTGGAAGGCTGTGGCGGAAGGCTGTGGTGGGGCGTGCCTGCAGCTACTTGGAAGGTTGTGGCGGAAGGATTGCCTGAGACCAGCAGGTCGAGGATGTAGTGGCTGTAAATGTGCCACAGCATTCCAGCCTGGGTGACAGAGTGAGACTGTGAATCAAAAAAAAAAAAAAAAAAAAAAAAAGAAAGAAAGAAAATTAATGGAGGGTGTGCAAACTAAGATTGCTCGTTTCCTTATTATTGTTAAGCATGAAAAATGAGAAACAACATAATCCTTCAGCAATAAGGTATTGTTTAAATAAGTAAATTGTGGTATATCCATATGATAGAATGATAAAATCATTAAAAAATGGGCAGGTATGGGGGCTCATACCTGTAGTCCCAGCTACTCAGGAGGCTGAGGTGGAAGGAACACCTGAGCCCAGGAGGTCAAGGTTGCAGTGAGTGGTAATAGTGCCATTGTACTCCAGGCTGAGAGGCAAAGTGAGACGCTGACTCAAAAAAACCCCCCCAAAACAAAAAGTAGCAAACCATTATGCTTGAGAAG
The DNA here is from genome assembly GCF_000164805.1 of Carlito syrichta. Lineage (NCBI taxonomy): Eukaryota > Metazoa > Chordata > Mammalia > Primates > Tarsiidae > Carlito > Carlito syrichta. The sequence continues at coordinate 206,294 of NW_007246666.1, read as the reverse complement.
AATATTTAATAATGTGAGAACATGTTAGGATATTTTGTTAAATGCAGTTAATGAGTATTGTATAATTTGACTACAAATTTGTAGAATGCCTACATATACATACATAGAAAAATAATGGAAAGGCAACTAAAAGTTAAGAATGGTTATCTCTGGGAGATGGCATTACAGTTTATTTCCATTTTCGTTTTTTACATTTTCTTCTGTTTTGAACTTTTCTGTGAAGAAGAGAGAGGGAGACTGGGAGTGGTAGATATCTCCCCCAGACCTGGGGAGCTGGAAGAAACGGCCCCCTCCTTCTAACCTCCTGGTAACCAGGCCCAGAGGGCTATCCCTTTCTCACTGACTCTGGGCTTGATCATGTGACTTGCTTTAGCCAATAGGACTTTAGAAAACATGAAGCAATGAGAGGTTTAAAAAGTAATGATGCACTGGGACTCTCTTGCTCATGGGAGCTTTTCCTCCGTCATGTGAACAAAACTGGGCTGATGAGAAACTGAAGAGAGAACAAACCTGGAAGATAAGAGACTATGTGACGAGAAGCCCTGGCCATCTCAGCCATTCCAGCTACCCTAACTGAGAACTCAGACACGTGACGTCATTCTAGACCTGCACCATCCAATATGGTGACTATTGAACACTTAAAATGTGCGTAGTCTAAATGCAGATTCCTGTATGTGTAAACTGGACACTGGATTTTGAAAACTTGGATGATGAAAAGAATGTAAAATATTTTGTTAGTCACTTTTATATTAGTTACATATTGAGACATGTATCTAGGGCCATCACCCTGTGGATGCCTAATAAATTAGATCTATTGGGTTAAATTTTACATTTTTATTAAAATTAACTTCACCAGTTTCTTTTATTTTTTTAAAATGTGGTTAGCTGAATATTTCCAATTGCATATATGGTTTGCATCATATTTCTATTGGACAGCTCTGTCTTAGGCCATGTAACTACAGCCAAGTCATTCTAGACCAGAAACACCTCGCTGACCCACAAAATTGAAGCAAGTAAAATGGCTGTTGCTTTAAGTCACTGAGTTTTGAGATGTATTGTTGTGTAGCAAAACTATCTAATACCAAAAGTATACTGCGTTTTATGGATCTTTGCAACTCAGCTTCTTGGTCTTCCAGGAACGAACCAGAGTCCTAAAGAAGTCTGAGGAAAGCAGGACGTGGCAGAGAACAGTGACCCGTGACTTGGTGCTGCAACAGGGAACATCGGTGAAAAGGTTGCTGAGTTTGGAGGGTGAGAGGTGTTGAGAGACTTTCACCTTCTCAGGTTCCCAATCTGGAAGGCGCACTTCCTCAGCCTGCGGCCCTGGAGAGCAGAGGCTGGGGAAATGCTGTGGCCACCCTTCCCCTCTATTCCCACTCTCACCCCCCTTTCCTATCTGCTCCGTCTGTGCTCTGCTGTCCTATCCCACAGAGTTCTGTGGGAAAAAACACTGCATCAACAACAACAAGATAATAAAGGGCATGTCAATGAGGGAACAGAACAGGGGAGGGGAAAGGGGTGATTTTGGCAGCAATACCCCATCATCTAGGGCTTCTGTGCTTCCCTCAACTCCCTCCTCCCTGAACCAGATGGAATTGGATGTCAGAGCTGGAAGAAGCTGTAGAGACCGTCTAACCTAGCACCTTTCTCTTACAGACGAGGAAACCAAGTTCCAAAGATACTAGCTGACTTGCCTTGGGTCACACAAGAAATTAACCAGGCACAGTGGCTCATCATGTCTGGAATCCCAGCACTTTGGGAGGCAGAGACGAAAGGATTGAGCCCAGGGGTTTGAGACCAGCCTGGGCGATTGGGCAGGACCTCGTCTCTATGATAATTCAAAAAAATTAGCTGGGCATGGTGGCACACACCTGTGGATCCAGCTACTTGGAAGGCTGAGGCAGAAGGATTGCCTGAGCCCCGCAGGTCAAGGATGCAGTGGCTGTGAGTGTGCCACTGCACTCCAGCCTAGGCGACAGAGTGAGACTTAGACTCAAAAAAAGTAAAAATAAAAAATGAAAAGAAATTAGTGGTGGTCAGATGGAGAATTCAATTTTCAGTCCCGCGTCCTTCTGGCTGCTTCCCATGACACTGACTCATCAGGTGTCAGGCATATTACACTCAGTCTGGGATTTTGGAGGCCCGTTCCAAGAGCAGGGATTTCTTTTTGCCTGAGTACCCTTTCTCTTTGACTGGATTCCTCTTCTGCTACTTAACTTTTATTCCAAGATGTCAGAGGTTCAGAGTCCATGCCCTTGGGGGCCTCTCTCCTCCGATAATGCTCTCCTTGGGTGGCATTTTACTCCTGTCCCCTCTCACCTCCTACTGTGTGCTGATTAAACAGAGCTATGGGTCTTGGGATGTTTCTGCCCCGCTCACAGAGACTGATTCTGTAGCACAGAGCATAGATTGGGAGCTTTGCCAGAACCTCTCAAGCAATGAGGTGCAGGGGTGGAGTTGGTTGGAGTCATGTGGAGGGTGAGACAGTCTAGAGGCACCTCTTCTCTCCCTATGGGCGCCCAAATGATGAGCTGGGCTTGTATAACCCTTATGTCTCCCCCCACTTCTAGACCACCATTCCACCCTCTCCTGAGCACAGCCCACCTTGGGAAAGCCAACCCTCTCACGCTGACCCATCGACTGCCTTGTTGATTTCATTATTTGACTCCTTGTGGACAGTCTGTGACTGTTCTCAATGATGTGAGCACATGCCAAGTTGCTGTGGTCATCTCAGGGACTTTGGCATCCACAGGAAGGCATCCCTGCCTTCCCAGCTCTGTTTCTTGTTGGAGTCAGCTCCACTGACTTTTCTCTCTCTCTCTCTCGCTGTTGCTGGCCAGATCTTGAGATTGATGCTAGACCATGGCCAGACTCACACTTATCTTCAAGATTCCCAAATCTTTGATCCCGCTGGCCCTCGTGTACATTGTCTTCTCACTCTGCTGCTTCTGTGAGGTGTTCTTTTCCTCTTAGGCCCCCTTCCTGACTCCATTCCCTACCTGGATGAAGACACCCTTTCCTGGGACAGAAGAATTCACACCCAAAAGGCTGCTTAATATGGTCAAAACAACATGAAAAGGGGCACGGAAACCAGTAACCCTAAAAGGATCTAGATTTTTAAAATTCTGACAGGTATTAGAAATCTGTCGCCATGATGCCAAGCATCTTGATTCTTAAAAAATATTTCCCCTGGAAGGCTGAGGCGGAAGGATCGCTGGAGCCCCGCAGGTCGAGGCTGTGGTGGCCGGGAGCAGCCACTGCACTCCAGTCTGGGTGACAGAGTGAGACTCCAACTCAAAAAAAAAAAAAATTTTATATATATATATATATATATTTCCCACTTTTCATCCAGATGTCAGGAAGACACCCACTGATGCGTACTTACAAAGCTGCTCACTATCTCAATATCAGGAGGCAAATAATCAGAATGTGGCCTGATCCTAGGAGAGTAGCCAATGGCAGATAATGGCCACCATAGATCTAAAGAGTGGGCCTTTGGGTTATTTCTGGTCCACATGACAAACACCCAAGGTGAGTTAGAGCAGAAAAGCTAAATGAAGTGATGTGAAAGTTGAAAAGAGAAAAGTATGTGATGCTCTCCAGGAACCACCTAAGAAAAAAACTCTTTCCAAACAGATTGAGAATTTTAAAACAACACTCTCCAACCCAACTGCCCCATGACATCTGTTAACACAAGAGGCAGAGCTATTTCCTGGAACGGCTCTTTGTGTTCACAAGGGTGAGACCCTCTTGATGTTTTTGCAACGTTAATTAAGGAACTGAGGGATGAATATACATCCCCAGCGTTTCCCATGGGGGAGCACACGGGTGAGTAGTACACAATGCTGCACATTCAGTTGAAAAGAGAAAAAGTCTATCAATTACCCAGATGTTTTAAAATATTACATGGATGCAGCCACAGTGGGAACTTGGTCCAGGAGCATAATGTGTTATTCTTGCAAATGGTGGGAGAAGAATATTCTTGAAGAGGGTGTTTTCTTAATACCCTTTGGTACGTTCTACTCTCTTTCGAGTTTACATTTAACAGCATCAAGCAAATAGGAACATGGAGATGGAGGATAGAAAACGGAAAGCAGCAAAGGACAAAATGTCTCCTTTGAACTGCAGGTGCGTGGCTCCTGGTTGTGGGGAACAGGCTGAGGGGTGGAGGGGAGGAGTGGTCTGAAGAGAGCTGAGTAAGAGCCTGGCTGCCCCCAGGTGAGGAGACAGCCACATGGGTTAATATTAATGGCGTTAAACAGGAGCGTTTTCCAACAGTTCTTTAATCTTGCTTTTTCTGAAGTCTGGAATTTTGCCATTAGAAATCTAGTTCTTTGAGGTTCTGAGGAAGGTTCTGCAAGGAAGAGGTTCTGAGACATTAGAGTGTGTAGGAATTGTCCTAGAGCCGGGCTCGGTGGCTCAGCCTGTAATCCCGCACCTTTGGGAGGCTGAGGTGAGTGGATTGCCTGAGCCCGCGGGTTCGAGACCCGCCTGGGCAATGTGGCGAGACCTCATCTCTACAATGAGTCAAAAAAAATTAGCCGAACGTGGTAGCGCGCGCCTGTAGTTCCAGCTACGTGGAAGGCTGAGGCGGAAGGATCGCCGGAGCCCAGCGGGTCGAGGCTGCGGTGGCTGGGAGTGGCCACTGCACTCCAGTCCGGGCGACAGAGTGAGACTCCAACTCAAAAAAAAAAAAGAAAAAAGAATTGTCCTAGAAATATGTTAAATTTCAGATTTCTGGGCTTCACTCTCAGAGATTCAGATTTAATAGGTCTGGGTGGTGCCCATGAATGTCACTGCCAACAAGTACCCCAAATGGTTCTAGCATGTCTCTGCTTTGTGGGACGGTTAAGGCATGGCCTACTCCAGCTGTTCTCTTTCAGAAGGAGACACACAGGTTGGAAAGAGTCGTCATCTAGCCACAGTAGGGGAGCCAGCTTCCAGAAAACCTAAGGTCTAATCTCAGCTTCTCTTCCTTCTAGTTCTGAGACTTGGGGCCAGGCTCTTAAGCTCTAAGAATCTCAGTTTTCTCATCCATGAAACAAAGAGGAAAATTTGATACTTAACCATCTAACTGCTGGGCCAATATAATAATATTTTAAGTGAAATAATTAATGCAGAAACCTTGCCAAGGCTTTAAAAGTATTTCATTCTATCCACACAGAAATTATTATCATTTCCCATTGCCATCCATTAACACATCCATTTTGATTAATTGAAGAGGTTAAGCGTTAGGGTGAAAAAAGGTGAACTTGGAGCTCAGCGGACAGCTCGGGAGAGGGATGTTGGGGGTAGTGCCGGCTTGGCACCAGGATGCAGAGAGAAGCAGTGGGAGTGAGGGTGGGGGTGGGGAAAATCTGAACTCTTCACAGTTTCGTTTCAGGTTTCAGGTTATTGGGCACTAACATTGTGCTTGGGGTGAATTCTGTGTTTTTTACCCTCAAGATATTTAAATAAGCCTTGAGAACCACAAACAGTAGAGGACAGGAGGATAGTTTTTCGTGGAAAAACAAATAAAGAAGAGGAACATTATGAAAATTGTATGGAAAAAGAATCGGCTTCAATGTAAAACTGAAAGAATGTATGTAAACCAACCACAGACGGCCTCTCACCTTCTGGTTGTTTTCACTCTCTTTCTGGATAACAAGAATGGTCAGCTATCTTTATATCCCCTGGACTGCTTTCAAAATAGTCACTTCCTTTGGGAATTCACCGCCTCCAAAAAACCCTGCCTTCCAAGGACGGAGAGATGTGTATGTACTCATCTTCCACAAATGGAGAGGGTGATATCTTCATCTCTCCTGCTGCTTGGGAGTAGCAAATTTGGGAACAGGGGAATGATGCCTGTCTCTTCCTTAGCACAGAACAGCAGGTATCTGAAGACACGTTTCTTTTTTTTTTCGTAGTTGAAGTCTCACACTATCACCCAGGCTGGAGTGCAGTGGCATGCTCACGGCCACCCCAGTGTCGACCTGCTGGGCTCCAGTGATCCTTCTGTCTCAGCCCTCCAAGTAGCCAGAACCACAGGTGTGATCTACCACGCCTGGCTATTTTTTTTATTTTTACTGTAGAGACGAGGTCTCAACATGTTGCCCAGGCGGGTCTCGAAACCACGGGTTCAGGCAATCCTCTTGGCTTGGCCTCCCAAAGTGCTGAGATTACAGGCTTGAGACACCGCCCCTGGCCCGAAGATGCGTTTCTTAAGGAAAGGGGAGAAAATATGTACCAGTGTGGTAGGGGCCCAGAGGCAGTGGCACGAGGAGCCTCCAGCCCGAGATGTCACAGCGAGTCTGGACCCAGTCGATGACATCTCACTGGGTAGACCATTCTGAATCAGATCCCGAAGCGCACGACCAGCACCGTCAGCTCAGGACACCAGTTGGAGTTCGTGTAGCTGTGTAGCGTGGCACCATGGGGCACTGAAGGGCATCAGAAGTGAGAAACTGTTCAAAACTCAGCGGAGAGGGTCAGACAGGACAGAAAGAGTAGCACGTCTCCCATTGAAACTTTTGTGAGGAAGAGAAACAAATGGAGCTTGGTTTATCGCTCGGAATTTGGCCTGGAACCGCAGTCAGGAATGCTGGAGGGATGTGGTCCAGCTTGCCTTCAGAAGGCCAGGGAGGCCTTCTGTGGTCAAGGGGGAGCCGGCCCCAAAGCCTGGTTCATGGACTGGGTGGGACTCTGCCTTGCTTGTGAGGCCCGCAGTGAAAAGTTGCCTGAGCATCCTGAGCTTGGAGAAATGAAGGCGCCATGCAAATGCGGTGCTGTTTTCACATTCCTAACACATCCCAGATTTGTGCTGCTGAGAGCTGGGTCCAACCCTGTGAAATTCCTGCTGTTTTCCTGTTGCTAACAGAACCACAGGGTGAGACGACAGGCCTGCTTCCTTAAGCAGGATAACAGAATGAGCCACAGGGTAGAATCTAGAAGGACAGGAATGTGGATAATTCCTAGCTCTAGAAAACCATTCCAAATCATGAAGAATTTGCTTTGGAATGTGTGTGCCTGCATGTGTGTGTGGGTGGGGGGTGCACACGTGTTGAGAGAGAGAGTGGGGTCATGTTATGCTTACTTTGGCTGGTATTATAATGCATAAGCATTCCCTGAATCCTCACCTCTTGGCAGGTGCGAGGATGCCCTGTACCTTTTGTGGGCAAAAGGTCTAGGGAATGTCACTCTGCTGTGGCAAATTGGGTGGAAATTTTGTGAAATAACGGAGTCACCCATGTGTAATGAAGTGCTTACTGCCCTGGAGGATTCTTTTTAAACCGAATACGGTGGAAACCGTTGGTGACACTCCTATTCCCTTTCTTCATTCTTTCAACTGGAAGTGTAATGTAGATTCTGGAAGTGTAATGTAGATTCTAAAACTCCCTGTGGACCCGCCCGGTCCTCCAAGGTGGCTGGTGACTTGAGTGCACCTAGGAAGTCTGATTAACGTCTGGATATATTCCTGGGAAAGCCACTGTCTGGGAGGAAAAGCACAGATGGACTTCTGAGAACCCTGGCTAACACCCTCCCAAGGGAGCTCGTGTTTCATGACACCCCACTTGAGGGCAATGCTTTTATGCCCCAGTGGCTGCATGGTTGCTACTTATTACCTTAGACTGAGAGACATTTTGTGTTGCTGCAGTTTTGCTAGGACTCCGCAAGGGGGGAAATCTTCTTGGCTTTAAATTGCTTTGGGCGTTCACTCTTCTGAGATGAATGTGGTGCTTAGAATGGTCTACATTTTGCTTTTTAGGACTCTTTAAATACAGTTTTTTGCTCCTCTCCGCCTTGTCTTTACATAGTCCTTTGGAAATTTCTGGAGAGGTAAACTGGATTCTCTTCTAAGCTTCCTGCAGCTCAATCTGCCAACCCACCAACCTGCCTAGATGCATTTTTGGAGTGTACAGTCCATGTTCTCATGGGGCAAAAAGGACACAGAAGTATAACCAATGGGCTCTGCTCCCCAAATCTCATTAAGAAGGGGATATACTATTTAGCAGACATACAAGTAATTGTTTTAAAAGAATGGCCGTGATGTCCTGTAGTCTAAGATGGAAGGTTAGTAAGATCTGGATTTCCCGCTCACATGGAATCTTCGTGGAAGACTTTGATGTTGTTACCATATCACCTGGATGTCCTGCAGTCAACAGCATATTGACATGAGTGAGTTTTAAAAAGAGGTGATCCTGGCCAGGGTCGGTGGCTCAACCTGTAATCCCAGCACTTTGGGAGGCCGAGGGGAGTGGATTGCCTGAGCCCGTGGGTTTGAGACCAGCCCGGGCAACTTGGTGAGACCTCGTCACTATAATAAACGTAAAAAATTAGTCGGGTGTGGTGGCGTGTGCCTGTAGTTCCAGCTACTTGGAAGGTTGAGGCAGAAGGATCGCCGGAGCCCAGTATGTCGACGCTGGGGTGGCCGTGAGTGTGCCACTGCACTCCAGCCTGGCCAACAGAGTGAGACGCCAACTGAAAAATAAATAAATAAAATAAAAAGATGTGATCCTGATAATGGCACCTTGAATTGAAGTCCCTCAGACCCCAGAGATGTTTAGGAAAGTCACTGACTTTCCAAAGGATCCTCGGATGGAATTCTTTCTTTCCTAATTGTGGGGAAAAAAGTGGCACAGGGTAGTTCTAAATCCTTCCTCCACCCTTACTCATATTTGAGTGATCTTGGTTTTACTGAACTACAAAGTGAGGACAATACCACCTACTTGCAGCATTGCTGCAAGAATTAGACTTAATGTGCATAACTACCCAAGCACATGGTTCCTTGTAGCATCATAATTGGTAGCAATTATTGCAATTATTATTCAATGAAACTTTTTTTTTGAGTTGGAATCTCTGTCACTCAGGCTGGAGTGCGGTGGCAAACTCACGGCCACCCCAGTGCCGACCTGCTGGACTCCAGTGATCCTTTCTGCCTCAGCCTTTCAAGGAGTCAGAACTATGAGTACATGCTACCACACCTGGTTAATTTTTTTGATTTCTTATAGAGACGAGGTCTTGCCAAGTTACCCGGGTTGGTCTCGAACCTGTGGGTTCAGGCATTCCACTCGCCTCAGCCTCCCAAAGTGCTGGGATTATAGGCTAAGCCACCAAGCCCGGCCCAATCCTGAACTCTTGAGACAGATGTCTTCTCTGCAACTGGTCACAGAATTCAACTAGAAAAAGTACTGGGGAATCACTTCAGTAGAAACAAATGAATTATACCATTTTGTCACTTAGCAGTTCTGGAACTGAGGAAATATGTAATCTCTCTATGCCCCAGCCTCCTCATTCATGTTTGCTGGAAGAATGGGAACAGCAGTCGTGAACATATTTCCCTCTTTAAGTATAAAACCTCCAGGTGTCAGCTGGGTTCGGTGGCTCAACCTGTAATCTCGTGCCTTTGGGAGGCTGAGGTGAGCGGATTGCCCGAGCCCGTGGGTTCGAGACCCGCCTGGGCAACTTGGCGAGACCTCATCTCTACAATAAATCAAAAAATGAGCCAGGCGTGGTAGTGTGCGCCTGTAGTTCCAGCTACTTGTAAGGCTGAGGCGGAAGGATCGCCGGAGCCCAGCAGGTGGAAGCTGCGGTGGCCGGGAGCGGCCACTGCACTCCGGTCTGGGCGACAAAATGAGACTCCAACTGAAAAAAACAGCAGCAACAACAAAAACAAACTTCCAGGTGTGACTTGACTGCCCTCTGGCATGTTCACATAGGCCTGTTCCTTTAGGGAAGCTGAAGGAGTCCCAGCGTGTCTTCACAGTTTCTGGGTTAGGAAGGAAATGGGTTTCTGCAACTCTTTCTTACACAAATAGGAAGAAGAGACTTAGAAAAGTTGTGACATGCCCAAGATTGTGACAAAGTCCAATAGGAACTTGGCTCTCTGATCTGGTTGTTTCCATCAGACAACTTTCAAAGCAGAAGATGGACAAGTGTAACTGGAGGAGATTTCCTGCCCTCTCCACTCCCTGTTTTCACGTGCATTTCCTCTCGTGCTCACAGAGGGTGCAATACCACTCTGGTGAGAATTTGTTAAATGGCTCTCCAGGTCTCAGAAGGTTTACATAAAGGGAGTTTCAAATTATCGCGGGGATAGATGTTAGTCTCAGGTGCTGAAAAGAAAATACTTTTAAAGCTCTTCTAAAAATAAAGCTCCTCTGAGATGTTTGGCCTGTGGCTAATGTGTTTGGAAACATGTTTTCTGTAAAACTCAACCTCATTAATCTACCTGCAAATCCAGAAAGACAGCTTTCACTGCACCCATCAGGGCTTGTCCTAAATTTTCCCTGTTCACTGTGGGAGATGCAGGGGTATGAACCACGGGTTCAAGGTGCCTCTGTCTTGTTTTCCCTGAAACGCCTCAGGAATGCAGCGTTTGGGTCTAGTGTCCAGCCCATGCTCAGCTCTGGATGTTAACACGCTGGGCCCAGGCACGTCCAGGGAGGCCAATTTCTTTTCCTGTGTCTTGCCACCTTCCATCTCCCATGTCAAATAGGGGAAGTTTAGAGAGGGCTGCCATCCTCTTACAAATCAGAGAGTCTCACCTCTCCAAGAATGGCTTTTGCCTCTTTCAGGGTCCTAGCTCTCTCTCTGCCTCCTGAGGAAAACAACCTCTGATATTTCAATTATTTCTTCATCAGATCTGTCAAACCTTGTGATCTCGTCTCTCTTCTTCTGGATCACTCTATCAAAAACACTCATCTTGAACACCTTTTGAAATCACTGAAGAAAGGGAGAAATACAAGGAACTCAATTCCAAATAACATGGTCATGTATTGCTGTGTAATTGCACAGTCACCATTCAGTAACAGGAGGTGCAGGTGACTGGAAAAAAAATGCTAACAGAATCGTCAGGTGGACCCAAGACCCAGGATATGGGCACTCACAGCCTCCCACGGGTCTTCTCTATCTTACAAGGAGATTGCTGATCCGGGGAGAGGGGGGTGCAGTTCATGTGTGGCATTCATAGGAGAGAGGCGGGCATGTGGGTCTACAGTGCAGACCCAGCTGTGTCCTCGATGAACCCACACTGAAGAGGCTTTGCCAGCTTTCGTAAAACTCGTTCAAGACATTCTCCTCCAAAATCGTGCCTCGAACTGATGTAAGTAATTTCATGGAGTAAAAGCATGAAAACCCTACCATCTTGACCTACATATTCACCATGCATATCGGGAGAGTTGTCTTAGAAGCAGCAATTTTATGTTGGGAAATTTGAGCATGGACTGGGTATCGGAGGCACTTTATGAGGCATTCCACAATGTCTTGACTTTAATTTTGCTTTTATTTCAATGTGACAAGATGTGTTGAACTGAGATGCCTTTGGGCTCTAATCCTGGAATTTACAGAGAGAATGCGGCAGGGTTATGGTAAGGGTGAGGCTGGGAGATGTTCCCCGCGCACAAGACATATGTTAGAAAAATAAACGAACACTGGAATAGTAAATACACACAGACCCACACACAGCAAAGCCAGAATCGAATCCTGGACACCCCCTGCTGGGTCCTCTTGCCTGCCTTTTTCTCTTAGTCTTGTGGGGATAGGGGAGCTCTTTCATTCACATTCTCCTTTCTTTCTCCGTCATAGAAATATGAGGAAAGGAATCCGAGGCAGTGTCTGGGCCTCTCTCAGCAGGGCCTTCGTTTTCACTTATATTGGACGTGATTCGTTACCTCTTCTGTGCTCTCTTTTAATCTCTACCTAGAGCCTTCCCCTGCTGCCTTGAAGGTGGCAGGTGACAGGCTGGCTTGGCCAGGAACAAAGACAGTCATCCATGGCTTCCACCTGTCTCCCTATGGATGCCTGCCCTGTCTTGTTAAACTCTTTCTCTGTCTCTAATTGACACCGCAAGCCCTCTGGGCAGGGGCTTTACATTTTTTTTTTCCTGCTCTTCTTTGTGGTTAGATGGCTTATGTCTGATGTTTAACTTCTCCGCCCTCACTCTTCCTCATTCTTAAGAAAATGCCAACAGAAAAATATGTAAAACGGACATGTTTGGTTGCTGTTAGATAGACAGAAAGGAGGGTAAAATGAGGCATGGTAGGCTTTGGATGGGTGTTGGTGGGGGCCTGGGAGTAGTTGGGAATTACCAAGGAGACGAGCTGAGTTGGTCAAGGAAGGGGTCTCCTAGGTCTTACTGAGTGTGGTGACCAACACAAGGATCAGAACCAGGAGCAGGGCCTCTGATTGCTTTGTTCAGAACAGAAAAGTCGTTATGATTTGGACCTTGAGGTTGGGCAGTTTCCTGTAGTAGCGAATGTGACTGGCCTTATGGTCAGAGAAGGTACCTTTTTGAGTACTTAAGGTTTTTGGTCTGAACACAGGAAGTTAGGGTTATACAAGGCGTAAGCCCTGACAGAAGTATCTAATTATTTGTTTGACTCCACCATCCATCCATCTATCCATACATTACATCCATTCATTCATCTGTCCACCCACAGTAACTAACAACAGTGAAACAGAAGAGCATTTTCGAAGACAGATTTCACAGGCCCTACGGTTTTATCCATCTGCATATAAGTAGCTGGGATGTGCCTGAAAGACTGGAAGGCTGAAAGTGAAAGGAGAAAGGCCATGATCTGGGCTTTGCGAAGCCGCTGTAGGGACCCTCCCACTGCTGACAGAGAGCAGCAGAAAAGAAGGCATCTGGATAGGTTTTAAACAGAATCAGTGCCACGGTGACAGATGTCTTCTTCCTTTTTTGAAATCAGAGACGAAACAAACAACAAAAGAGAAGAGGAGTCAACTGAGGAAGGTTTCCCAGAGGAGTGAGGAGGAAGAGAATGGATAGGGAGGAGGCAAAGCATTCGAGGTTAGGGAAAAGACCCGTGGAATGCCTGAGGGTGGTGATGAAGGGGCTGGTGAACCTCTTCTGGGGCCATCTACGGGCAGGGCACTCGATCACGAGAGCAGTCATGACAACTGAGGGAGAGCTGGAGGAAAGAGGGAGGTGGCGGGACCCGTCAGAACGCAGCTGAGAATCCCGTGAAGTCAGGCATGGTAGGCCTGCAAGTTCATCGAGGGAGGTGGAACAAGCAGAGAGATGGTCCTCAGTGAAGCAAGGACAAACATTCCATGTCTGGCTGTCCGCCCTGCAGCCGGGGCCCACGCCTGGAGCTCGGAACCCCTGCTGGAGGTGGAAACGGTTGGGTTAAGATAGTGACACTGTGCAATGTGTTCGGGCCTGAAGGGCTGCGGGCTGCTCTGTGGCACAATGAAGGCATTGAGAGCCAGCAGTCCTGGAGACTAGGTGCTCGAACACAATGCCAAGACCTGGAGAAACAAGAGCCGAGCGCTTGCCATGAAGGTGCCGAGAGCTGTGGTCTCAGCCCTTGGAAACAGCATCAAAAGAAGCTGTTCCGAGCAAAATGCATTCCATGTGTTGGCCCTGCCCATGTGTTTCTTGTCAACCGGGCTGATCTTCCTGGGTTCGGAAGGGTTTCTGTTTGAAATTTTATGAGCCTTGGCTGGGAAGCGGCACTTACCCCTGAGTTTGTGGGAGTTAATGGCCTTTTCTGGCGGCACAACTCTGGGGGCCTCAGGGAGTTCCCAAATGCCAGGAAAGAAGAAACCCATAGGCCATATTTCAACTGAAAATTATGCTTTATTTATAGGCAGCCAGGGACCAAAGACTCCCCAGAGCACTTCTTCAGCATCACCTCGGAATCTACTGTGGTGTGTCTGGGCTCACAGGACCTTCCTTGGGTTGGCTCTTATAGCTCATGTCAGCACTCTGTGGAAAAGATGCCCAAGTGCAGGCCCTTACGGCTCATACCAGCCCTCTGTGGAAAAGATGTCCTTCACTCTGCATGCCAAATAAAGACATCAGCCTATGTCCAGAGCAGACATTGCATTTTTCTTGAGTCTTCCATTTTTGCCACTTAGAGAAGTCAGGACTATTTGTCGACACACTGATGATCCACCAATTTACCTCAACTGACATTTATGGTGCACAGACTTGGAACTGATCATTGTATTGGGTATCATGGTGAACGCCATGGGACAAATATAAGGCCTGCCATCCAGAGGGTCTTGGTTCAAGACATGCCCTTCCCTAATCTGTCAAGTTCTATCGCAGTGGCAAATACTTTCCCTTCTCACTGTAGAATGAGGAGCTTGGGCCAATGAAGACACATGCTGAAGAAATTCAAAGTTAGGAAAGATTCTTAAAATACTAGCCTTAAAAGGGTAATTGAAGGAGATTCATGAAACTTATGCAAATACTGGTGTTTGGTATGGGTGACGCTTGATGGCCTATTTTCTACGGCAGATGACTCTGCTGCCTGGTTTGGCCATTCTGGAAACCCTGACCACTCTGTATCTTTATGCCAGCCTGGCGTGTCATATCCTCACTCTCTACAGAAGAGTAGCTGTTCACAGCAATTATCCAGACCCGGTTCCTGACCTGTACCCATTCCAATGCTTGTCTGTCTGGGCTTGACTCGGCCTGAGCTCCTGTTTTCTGTCCCTTGCCCTTTGGACTTGGGGTTGCTATTTTCTCTTCCAGTCTTGGCTCTCAGCTTTCCCTCAAGGTCTTGGCTGGGACTCGCTTCTTTTCAAATGACCTCAGATAGGATTTGAGTGCCCTCTTTGATCCCTTGTGACTCAACTCCTGCTGCTAGGCAAAGAAGAAAGGCAAGCAAGGGAATTGGAAATGCGAGAATATTACCCTCCTTGCGAGGCAGTAAGTATTGCACCAGCAATTTTAGCCAAAAGGACTATGTATAAAAGAAACTGCCTAAGATAGCACTAAAATATGACTCACTGAGAATTCCCACCATTGGTCCTAGTTTTTTCCTTTGAGGTAACACATGAACAAGGCTGATTCCTTCCTTGTGTGAGGGATCTTCATAAATTTAATTACAATTATCCAGCTCCCAACCTTCCGTGACCACCCCCTCTCCTGCCAAGTCAGTTCTCTCCAGGCAAAGCATGTCAATTTTTCTAACATTCCTCAGATATTATGGTTTTGAATTCTTTTTGCCAACCTGACCAGTCTTCCTAATTCTGGCCAATTGATTTCTAGTCCACTTCTTTTGAGGCACCTGCAGCTGCATGCTGCATTCTAAATAGGCTCTGATGAACCCAGGAAGCTGAATTTCTTTGCTTTTTAAAAATTTTTTAAGAATCTTTTTTCTGAGTTGGCATCTCATGCTGTCACCCAGGCTGGAATGCAGTGGCAAGACCATGGTTCACCACAGCCTCGACCTCCTGTACTCAGGCGATCCTGCTGCCTCAGCCTCCCGGGTAGCTGGCACTACAAACGCACACCACCACGCCTGGCTCATTTTTTGGGTTTTTTTGGTTTTCATAGGTCTCGCTATGTTGCCTAGGCTGGTCTCAAACTCCTGGGCTCGAGCAATTCTCCCACCTTTGCCTCCCAAAGTGCTGGGATTACAGCTGTGCTTCCCAAAGTGAGTTCCGTTCATTCTCGCGCCTGTGAATTGGGTTGCCCATTCGTTTCACAGTCAAATATGTTTGGGAAATTCTTCAGACTAACATCCCTCTTGGAAAATTCAGGACATACATTGGAGTATTCAGGAATCTGAGTAGTCCTGGTTACTTTTACCTAGTCTAGTGTTGTCCAAATTGTTTGACCACAGTTTGTTAAAGTATCACCACCCATTAACCTCCCTAGTGTGACTTCACGCTAGGGAAGTTGGCACGGCTCAACTTCTATTTATGCCACCTGAAATCATTAATTTTTTCCCTTTCTCTCTTCTTTCCTCCCTCCCTCCCCTCTCTCTCCTCCTTCTGTCATTCTATTATGACACATTGAGTTTAGCATCAGTCAGAACTCTTAGATATTTGTCTAACCTATTGTTGGTAAGTCCTGTGCTGACGCTTACCCTCCTCACTTTATTTGGGCAGTTGTATTAACATTTACTATTCATCACTTATGTAGTAAGCATGCCTTGTATATCTTTGTTTAAGCCATTTATGAAAATGAAACTTCATAAATATTTGTTGAATAATTTGAGCACAGGACCGAGGCCTACACCCTTTGGAAATGGTAATTCAGTTCATCATTAATTTTCCTAATGTTTCTAGTATCCAATACGACAGGACTTTGCCCTTCAAGATCCCATGCAGAAGCTGAGAAATAGAAGTGAAGCCTGAAGGGAAGGTAGGATTTAAATAAGCAGAGGGGATCAGAAGAGGGATTGTGAGCTGGTTGGGGTAAGCATGAGTCATGGACTATTGGCATGTGTAGACATGCTGGGAATGGTTAGGACAAATTCAACAATGTTTATCCAGAGTCTACTATTGTGAGGCAGGATGGAGCCTGGGTGAGATAAATGAATAGTTAGTGATTTTGCTTTATAACCACCACTTAAAAGACAAAATGTGATGAGTGTTATATGAAAAGAACGAGTAAAGTAACACAGAACTTTTGTTCTGTAGGAGTCAGGAGAGGCTTCACAATAGAACTGCTCCCCTCCACCCACAAGCTAGCTGTAAAGACTGGGTAGTGCTCTGCCAGGTAGTGACAGAGGACTTAAGAGTTTACGGTTTTGGTGGTGAACTGGTTAAGAGTCTAGAGAACTGGAGAAGCATTCTTTCTTTCTTTCTTTCTTTTGAGTCGGAGTCTCGCTCTGTCACCCAGACTGGAGCGCAGTGGCTGCTCCCAGCCACCGCAGCCTCGACCTGCCGGCCTCCGGCGATCCTTCCGCCTCAGCCTTCCCAGTAGCTGGAACTCAGGCACGCGCTACCACGCCCGGCTAATTTTTTTTGATTTATTGTAGAGATGAGGTCTCGCCAAGTTGCCCGGGCGGGTCTCGAACTCGCAGGCTCAGGAAATCCACTCACCTCAGCTTCCCAAAGCACGGGATTACAGGCTGAGCCACCGAGCCCGGCTGCATTATTTCTGAGTGTGTCTTTCAGGGTGTTTTCAGAGGAGACTGGTGTGTGAATGGGTGGACTGAGTGGGAAGACTCACCCTCAATGTGGGTAGAACAAAAAGGCAGAGGAAGGGTGCTATCTTTCTCTCTTGTCTGGAGCTGGGACACTCTTATTCTCCTGCCCTCGCCAGAACACCAGGCTTTCCAGTCTTGGGACTCCAGGACTTATACCAGCCCTCCCCCCACCCCTAGGATCCCATGCCTGCAACCTTGAACTGAGAGTTATACCATTGGCTTCCTTCGTTCTAAGGCATTAGGACTTGTACTGAGCTACAATACTGGCATCCCAGGGTCTCCAGCTTGCAGATGACCTGTCATGGGACTTGTCAGTCTCTGTAAGCATGTGAGCCAATTCCTCTAATACATTTCTTATCTATGTATCTATGTATCTATCTATGTATCTATGTATCTATCTATGTATCTATCAATCTATGTATCTATAGATCTATGTATCTGTCTATGTATGTATGTATGTATGTATGTACGTATCTATCTATCTATCTATCTATCTATCTAGTCTTTCTTATTGGTTCTGTCTCTCTAGAGAACCCTGTCTAATTCAAGATCCAAATGATGGTGAAGTGCCTGTGATTAGGGAAGTCAAGACTTGGTAAAGATGAGGAGTCGCTGGCATGACATGAGGGCATGACTTGAAAATCTGTGTTTAAGAAGATTGGTAGGTCACTGACACGCAGGCAGTATTGGAGGGAAAAAATGGGTGGCAAGAGGGTCCTGAAACAGGTGGAAGGGGGTGAGGGCCTGGGCCATGGCCATGGTGAGTAGCCATTTAGATGAGAAATAAAGAGCAAATGTAAGTGTTTTTCAAAAGAAGAAATAGCAAGACATGATGTCTATTGGGATTAGGATTCATGGAAAGAAAAGAGTCCAAAATACTTAGAATGCTTTTAGCTCGAGAGACTGAAAGGAGAGCACTGGGGGATGGTGTCACAAGGGAAAGGGAGGCAGGGTGGTGGGTTCAAGTCCAAGCAGGGCACTGCTGCTGGTAAATGCCCTTGCTGCCTGTGCGTGGGTGAAAACCTTGGAATTAAACATTCTGAGCGTTTAGAGTCGGTCTGAGGCCAGCTAGAATTTTGGTTTTATTTCAGACATTTCCAGATGCGGTGAGATTAGCTCATGTCATTTTGACGAGCCAGTCTCACAGAACAAACACATTTTTTGTGTGTGTTGGACCCAGGGTGGTGCGGGAAGAAACTCTGGTGAATATTGCCCTGGAGCCAAATGGTTCAACTGAGTTTTTCTTTGGGGGATTTTCTCACTGTAGGACTTCTCATACGTTTAAACACTATGGCTCCTGTTTTAGGGCTGAAGTGGGTCTAAGACAAGTCCTTATAGATTTCTAGGACTCCCACATTGGCTTCCTTTTGCTCTTCTTTCAACAGGCCTTTGGCATGGTTGAAGAACCAGCTGGAATAACTGCGATCCATCGATTCATTGGTTTATTACTTCTTTCATTCATGGACATTTTACTTGGTTTTTATTGGCCTCTGTAGAAAAGGATCCTCTATTGCTTCTCCCTGATTATCCTTGCTCCCATCTTCCCTAGAGTCTCACATCACATTTTTGGTCTGTTTTCCTGATGGTTGCCATTTTCAGGTTGAGAGCCTTCTAAGAGGAAGCCTGCACGTTGAGCTGTAGAGCAGGAATGACCTCCTACTATCAGCCTGTCCACGCTGCCATATGTCCATCATCACCTCTCCACGCTTAATTATGGCTTAAGGTCCTCAAGGACCATCAGTGTTGGGATGGGGGAGGTAAGGAAGGGTGACGTGTTGCGACTGCCTCTGTGCCTTGTCCCTCTTGAGAAGTGACCGGCTGGCTCTAGGCTCTTTCCAGACCTGTGTGGCACTCAGTGATGGCACCGAAGGATGGGGGACATGGGTCATTCGGGTAAGAGATGCACAACCCCCACTGCATGGTCACAGCGATTGTTCCTTTGCCCTTGAGCTAGAAAGTTGCCATGGAGTGGATGCTCTATCTACAGTGGCACGGGTCTTTGTATCTCACAACCCCAACCCAGGTCTTTCATCCCTGTCACATTAGGTTCTTTGTCCCCAGGCCCTGGACTTTGGGAACCTATAGGACACTATGTCACCCATTTATTTTATATAGCTAGACAGTTCTTCTCCAATATGCCTGTCCTGCCCGTCTTAATGAAAACATATTTTCTTTTGGTGGGAAATTGTGGAGTTCTCAAGGTTTATTGAGGAAAACTTAGTATAAAATTCCCTGAATTTATCAAACCAAAGCATAGAGGCTTTGCAGCAAGACTCATCCATAGGTTCCCCAGAATCGTACTTATAGTCTATCGAGTACTTACTAAATGAAAAGATCTTGGCACTATTTCATTTAATTCTTACAAAAACCTTATTTGATGAGGGACTAGCCCATTTTACAGATCCTGGGAAACTTAGGAAGAGGTTTAAGAACTTCCCTGTGGTCACACAGCTTGTCAGCGCAGGTGCCAGGCTGTGACTCAGGACTGTGCCACTTCAGGGTCATGCTTTTGGTTTTCGCATCATGGGATAGCCCTTGTCAACCTGACATGTTACATCTGTCTTCCTAGGAACACTTTCTTGTGGTGAATCCCTCCTTCTCCCAAGGATTATTCTAGATGTTGGAACAGTTAACACCCCCCGGTTCCACTTCCCACGTCAAGGTCTGGACACTGGTGGAATGTTCTCAGGTGATAAATTGTCAACAGTTAGTTGTGTGTGAGACTCCCTGGTACACCTGACCCTTTGCTCCTCCCAGTGACGCTGTGACCCCAGGTTTTGAATTGGTTCAGAGCTTCACGGAGAAAACTAGAGGCTATAGTTGCCCATATGCGAGGACACCAGGATGAGTGCGGCCCTGGAGGAATTTTCTCCACCAGTTAGCCTGGAGCCTTGGCTCTTTATGCAGCTGAGTGACTGGGTAGGCATGGGAAAAGGGTAAAAGAAAGGGGCCCAGCTATCTCTGGGTCAAATATCAGAATATGCCTTTCTGATCAGAAAATGCCTCAGGACGTTTAAGGGCTTGAGGATTCCTCCTGCTTTCAGGACATGAACTGTTAATAACTAAATCTCAAAGGAAATAGATAGCAATGCACCTGATTTAATGTTGCCCTTGGGAACACCGTTCAATGCCACAGTGTCTCTTTAAGTGTTGTTGGCTTAGAGCAAAGGGATGTGGATATTTGTCCTGGCTGATGGGACTTGTCTAGGGACGAGAGAGGAAGAGACGAAGAGAAGGGAAACAGATGGCACGGACAGAGCAAGGCAGTGCTGATGCCATGGGGCCAGTGACCCCTGGGCGAGGGGTCCTCAGGGAGGGGAGAGTTCTCCCCCAGGGCTCTGGGCCTGTAGTGACCATCCTGGATCAGACAATCCTAGAATGCAGATATGATGGGTCTTCATGAGTCATTGAGGCCACTGCCTTGTTTTACAAATGAGGTATCTTGGACCCCCAGAAGCCAGATGTCTTGTCCAAGGTCACCCAGTTAGTCAGGGGCAGAATGGCAGCTGGAATCCAACGTTTCAGACTTTCCAGATTCATGAGTTCTTTTGCAGACATGGGCAAGGAAGGCCCTGTGGCACTTTAGACAGATATAGGCTTTAGAGTCACACTCGCCTGTGTTTGATCAGCTGCAGACTGACACTGTGACCTGACTCTCACTTTGATCATCTGTAAAATGAAGGTAGTACCTACGGGGCGCAATGTTTACCATCTGGGGAACGGACCACCTGAGACTCAATCCCCACCACTACACGATGTGTCCATGTAACAAACACACATGTGTACACCTTGAATCTAAAATTAAAAAAAAATAAAGGCAGTAGTATGATAGTGGGGGGAGGATTGCATAAATAGTGGGAGCGAATCTCCTACGTTTTGGAGTAGGAGAATCTCCTGAACCTTCTTCCTTTCATCTCTCCCTACCACTACAAAGAGGGAAGAACATCTGTCCTCTGATCTGCTGACCACAGGTGCGGGACCCAAAGTTGCTTGGGTCTTTCAGTTCACTTGGCTCTGACTAGTTTACTGTCATATGAAGTCCTTAACAATCATTGGTAATCGTTGGTACAATAGTTAGACAAGCATGGTAGTAGGGACTGAAAATACACTAACCTAATTGGTCAGTGTGAAGGACTAAAAGGTGGCATGGTGGTATAAAAGGCCGATGGGGAGAGGATTGAAAAAGGGCCAGTTAGGAAAAGGCTCCCCCAAAAGAGAGAAACACAATAGAAAAGGGAATGGATGTGGCTTTTGTTCGGAGCCCGAGGCTTGCAGCAGTCTCTTCTGGTAAAATGGAGTCCTACAGGTGACCCGCCCGTCTGCCTAACCAGCTTCTTTCTTACCCCTCTCTCATCATGTTACCAGAAAAGGAAACTGAGGCTTAGGGAAGTTAAACAACTTACACGATTGCACAGCTAGCCAGCGGCAGAGCTTGGATTTGAAATTAGATTTGGTTGGCCCCAGAGTCCCTCTCTTGGTCACATAGTTTACATGACACATCGTATATGAGGCTCTGCACCCACCTGGCCTGGTGCCCCCAGTATCCCTGACTCAGATCTGGCGCAGGCTGGCTGGCCTGCCAGGGCCAGCTGCCAAGGAGGACTTGTCTTCATCACTCCCACAGGGACTGTGACATGTTAGGAACAAACAAAACATGAAGAGAGGGCTTCCCAAGGCGCCCAGCCTCCTGGTCTGGCTGGCCGTCTTAAATCCTTCAGCTACAGCATCAAGGTCGTAAAACGAGAGGGCTGCAATTTCCTCTCTTCAGTACTGGCTCTGGAGGCATAAGGAACTGATGGAGGGAGGAGGCACTCCAGTGAGTCTTGACTCCTTGCTCAGCTGGGCCTGGGATGTTTCACTGGCTGTGCTGTAGCTGGGACTGAAGTGGCATTTACCTCACTAGTTTCAGAAACTTAGCAAGTAGTGCCTCAAAGAAAATAACAACCACCGCTAACGTTTTGTAGAGTTTAATAATTTACGGAACATTTGTGCTTTATGTCTCGTGACTGTGTCTCCAAGTTTCCTGAGCCAAAGTTTGTAGGTCTTTTCAACTCTAAGTATTAACATTTTCAACGAAGGCTAAATAAAGTTTGCGGAGATTTGTTGTCAAATTATTTTGATTCTTTTGCCCTTGAAGAAGCACTGGATTAGGAATCAGAAGAATTTGATTTTGAGCAGTAGTTTGCTCATCTATAAGAGGGGACAACACTGACTGCTGTACGTGGATATTGTGAATATCAAGTGAAATGCATGTAAATTGGTGTTGGAATTGCTGACATCCTAAAACCATGTAAAATAAAGGGAACTTATGATAGCTACTTAAATGCATGTATGTAGCTTCCTGTTTGTGCAATGCAAATACTTCACTGTCTATCGATGAAATGTATCTGTCCTTTCTGATATACTATGGCAACTGTGATCTCTAAAATTCATTGTTTCATGACATCTCAACTGTTTTCTTGAACTCTTATTATCATTTTATGTAATAAAAATTCCTTCTTTTCCATTAATATTGTAAATGCCATCTTGTTGGGAAACAAACCTTAACATGTTTTTGTATCCTGTCCAGTGTCATGTGTGATTTGCCTGGGTTAAGAATTCTTTAAGGGTGGCAGCTTTTCTGAGGTTCCCTTTTTTGGTACAGAGCTTTCATGGCAAATTTCAGTGGAATTCGTTTCAGGTATGCCTTAACGACATTAAAAAAAATTTATTTTATGTTCAACTATAAGAAAATGAGTTGATAAGAGCTGAACCCATATCACAGAAAGGATCATATAGAGTTCATTAAGCAGTTAATTCAAGAACGTTGCGAGTGTGTATACTAAATTAATCCCCATAAAATAAAATAAAACCAGAATAGTACAGTTCTGAATTTGGTGTTTACTACAAAAACAAAACAAAACATGCCGTGCAAAGTACTAGTGAAATTCTGAGCCAGAAGCAATTAAGGAGAGATTTTCTGGTAAATTCAGCTTCAGGCTTCTACCTCTGTTATCCTCTCCTGGGTGTCAAGTTGATTTATAACAGCACACACACCACTGGTCACTTGCTTTTCCCAGTGTCAGGGGTTTGCCCTAACCGTGGAGGAAAACTGTTCTTTGCTTATGATTGGTTTAAGGCACAGAATTGTTATCCCTGTTAGTACTGCTGTCTTTATTTGGACCCTGCTATTTATTGCATGCATCTGTGCAATGCTGGACCTGAAGGGAGAAGGACTTTCCTTCATTGTCTTTTTCGCAGATTATCCTGCTTTAGGGGGTATATTACAGAAACCCTGCTCTCTATGGCTTATGGCAGGGGAAGAGGATTTATAAGGTTCCATGAGAGAACACATTCATCTTTTCCCATCACTTGTGGTTACTTCTAGTGCTCTCCCAAATCCTCCCTCCTCACCTGCTGAAGTGGGCTGAGGTTTCACTGTTTAACAATTTCATACCTGTTATATATCTTGCACACATAACTTCCTCCATAAATTTTGTTAATGTGGTTCCTCTCTTGGTTTAATGACTTCTCTTTTATTGGGCATCCCATAAAGAGTTGCCACTGGGAAACCATCAAGGAGGTAAGGTGTGTCTCGGTGCTCCCTACCTTTCTCTTTTCTGTCCTTGGAGCAGGGAACACTCATTCAGGTATCCCATGAGCTCATGCAGCCTCTCCCAGATAACAGGCAGTGGTGTAGGGTAGCTCCTCTTGTAAAATGGATTCTCAGCTAGCTGTCACAGAGAAAAGACGGTCAACACCAATGTGGACTCTAAGTACAATCATTATGCTCCAACTTATTAGACAGAATAAATAAATCCTGAACATCCAGCCAAGGTGGAAGGAATAAAGCAAGATAGAAGATGTCAGAAGGAAGTGTATCTTGCAGATGGAGATCTTCATGGCAAGGATTGCATGAAAGAAAGATCGCAGCCCAGGGAGGAAGAGTGGGGGAGAACTGTGCTGTTGGATAGATATGTCTTTGGGAATTTTGTGTGTTTTTGTGTGTGCGTATGAAAATACAAATACACAGGATCCACGGCTTACGGTGCAGACATGGCCAAGTCCAAGAACCATACCACATACAACCAGTCCCGAAAATGGCACAGAAATGGCATCAAGAAACCCCGATCACAAAGATACGAGTCTCTTAAGGGGGTGGACCCCAAGTTCCTGAGGAACATGCGCTTTGCCAAGAAGCACAACAAGAAAGGCCTGAAGAAGATGCAAGCCAACAACGCCAGTGCCATGAGTGCACGTGCTGAGGCTATCAAGGCCCTTGTAAAGCCCAAGGAGGTTAAGCCCAAGATCCCAAAGGGTCCTAGTTGCAAGCTTACTCGACTTGCATACATGGCCCACCCCAAGCTTGGGAAGCGTATTCGTGCCCGTATTGCCAAGGGCCGCAGGCTCTGCCGGCCAAAGGCCAAGGATCAAACTAAGGCCCCAGCCGCAGCTTCACCTGCAACTCCAGCTTCAGTTCCAGCTCCTGCTCAGGCTCCCAAAGCTGCCCAAACCCCCACAAAAGCTCCAGAGTAGAGGCCTCTGTCTGCCCATGTGTGGACAGAAGGACTGATTTGACCCCCAGGGCGCTGTCTGCGTGGGGCTGGTGTCCTCCTGTGCTATTTGTACAAATAAACCTGAGACAGGAAAAACAAAAACAAAAACAAAAACAAATACATATGACATATAAATACATGTGACTTATATAAAGATCTGTGATATATATTTTATATGTATATTTATATATGTGTATATATATAATATGTATATATGATCACATATTTACATATTATATATTTAAATATGCATTATATATGTAATAACATACGTACATCTATTGTAGATATATTCATAATTTCTATAACATATTATATATTATATATGCATATATATAATCTCCAAAGACATGTATGTGTGTGTACACACACACACACACACACACACACACACACACACACACACACACAGTATAAACCCCAAATAAAATCCTAATCCCCCTCAACTGAACGAACCGCAGAGAAACCTGAAAAACTGAATTCCCAGCCATAAGGAGAGGACAGTTGGATATGCCTTGTCATACTCCCTTCCTTTTGGAGTTTAGGCACAACTGACCAGGGTTAAAGTTAAAACAGAGATCATAAGACTGGCAAAGCAGTCTGCGGCAATAAGATGGCAAATTATAATCAAGACTTAAGGCCACCCAAGGCAAGGTTAAATCATACCCTGCAGACCATGAAATCTCATTAATCGAGTTTTAAAAATTAATCTGGTATAGTGCAGCTTATTGTCCTACCTGACTTTTATGTAGCACCACAGGACAGACAGCACAGACCCTAAGGGCAATAAAAAGACTTCACCCCAAAATATATTTCTTTGACATTTTTTGAAATGGCCACCACAGGACCAATAGATTGAAATAGTCCTGCAAAGCCTTTGGTGGGGAAAATTTGCATCTGTAGAGAATCTTCATTAATGCAGTCAGGCCTTCCTTTTCTAGGCCTTTCTTTGAATCTAGGAGAGAGTAACTGGGAACCTGACACCTTTAAATGCAGCCATAAAGAAGGACAAAACTATGAACTTCGCAGTAACTTGAATTTAGAGTCTATAATATCAAGTAATCGATCACAGAAACAAAGAACTGAGTATTACATGTTCTCACTCATAAGCGGACCTCAAACAATTACAGTACCTTAAGGAGGGGATTGGCAGCAGTGGGAAACTGCCAGGGGAGGGAAGGACACACCTCAACAACAAGGGTACCTGCGTAATGAACATTTGTATACCTGACCCTGAATTGTACCCCGCATCTTTAAAATTAAAATTTTTTTAAAAAAATGCCTGAAACGAGACATTTACCATCTATTCTCTCTGAAGGCTTCTGCCTGTGAGGTTTCATCTACATAACAAGAACCTTACCCTCCACAACTCCCCTTAACGCAAGCATTTCTTTCTACTGACTTTTTCTTTTGAGACAAAGCTTAACTCTTTCAGCCAATTGCCAATTAGAAAGTCTTAAATCCACCTATGACCTCTAAGCCCCTCTTCAAGATGTCCTGCCTCTTTAGGAAAATCGATGTACACCTTCCAGCCTTCCATGTATTGATTTATGATTTTACCTACAATTAATGGCTCCTTAAAATGTATAAAATCAAATTGTAACCAGACTACCATGGGCATACTTTCTCAGGACTTCTTGAGACTGTTCTCTGGGACATGGTCACTTATACTGACTCAGAATAAACCTCTTTAAAATATTTTGCAGAGTCTGGTTTTTCTGTTAATTCCAGTATGAAGGTATGCCCTAAAAGACAAATCTGAAATGTATAAAGAAGTAAAATATCTGATAAATTCTGGTATTACTGTATGAATTTCTCTCTTAGAAAATGGAGAAAGCAGTAAGGTGAACCACCACCCTAACAGAAACTTTGGGAGAAATAGTCTTAGAAATAGCCAAGGATAGGCACTCTGGTATCTTCCTTGAATTTAGTGAAGTAAAGGTCATAGAAAATCAGATATGTTAGGTCAGACCGGACAGGGGGTCTGTGATCCAGTACCATGCGAGAGATACAAAGAATTGCAAAAGTAAAGCAAAAGAGTTTATCCACATTCAGGATAGGGTCTGAATGCCAGTAATGCGGTCCTGGGGGGTGGGGTAAGGGTGCTTCTATAAGGAAGTAGGGTTAGTAAAAATCTCCAGCAACCACATTTTTGGGTGTTAGCATAGGAGGTCTTGTGCCTTGACACTGTCAGGACAACACATCTCGTGACTCCAGCAGGTGGACACGTGGGCTGGTGGGTTGTCACTGGAGAATGATCACGACAGATTTGATTAGCTCAATCTTTTGCGGCTGGTAGTGAGGGGTGGGCAAATGCTGGGACTAGAAAGGCTGACTAATACAAAACAAGTTGAGGAGGAGTTGTAAAGCACTTATCAATAGCTACTTCCAGGAAACTGGTTCTGACCTTGGCTAGTGATTAGAGGGTAAATTAAAGTGAACTTAACTAAAGAAACTTTAATTAAAAATTAAAGAAAAACATGACAAAGCTAGGCCATGCTAATATGGCTGCTCATTGGGTATATCAACTCCATCTTGGTCCTTTCAAGATGTAAATCCAGGACTCCAAAAGTGGAAGCAGATTTAAAAGTCTGGAAGAGTCTAAGAATTATAATTGTGACTAATTGCAAATGAGCCTGATAAGGAAGAAAAAGGGAAATTACCTATAGAAATAATTTGGTTGCCTTAAGAACCCTCCTTGAGTTGAGCTTCCCAAGGTCACGTGTATGAGAGATGGTGACCTACCCAAGGTTAACAGAGATCTGTGAGAAGAGTGTCAGAATACCCAAATTGCAGAAGATGAAGTTTACAAGTGGTGCTGAGAACAAGAACCAAAATGGTGCAGATCAGAGTGAAAGGAAGATCAAAGGAGTCACAGACCCACTTCTTGGGACAGCTGGTGAAATGTTCATGGACAACAGAAAGAAACCAGAACTATTCGATTTCTATTTTGGGGTTCATTTCCTCCATTGAGGAGGACATCTGGTGAGAGAACCCTCAGCTTCTTTCAATGGGTTGTGATTCCTGACGCAGATGAATTGCATCCCAGGGGACAGATGCAATAGCAGATGCAATTATGGAATCGTAAATGCTTCAAAACGAGATGGGCAGATGTCGTAATTCTCAAAATGGCGGGAAAGGTATAGCCAAGAATTCAGAGACCAGAAAATTTGCTTTCATTATGAAGCAGATTGTGCAAGGTGTGGTGATGGAGAAAAGCCCATAGGAGTAGACCTTTACAAGAAGCTTACTCCACTTGAGGGTCTTCGGTTCTGATGGCAAAGGAACCAGGAGACGCAATTCTGAGAGGGCAGACCCTCTCAGAGAAGTTGAGGGTGGGAACTACTAGAAGACGTTGAGTTTACGCATACCTTTTCTGCCCATCCTTTTGGGTCCCCTCCCACCTCTGAACCTCTTTCCGGAAGTCTTCAGAACTCCTCTATCAGTCTCCTTAATTTTATAGACATGGAAGCTTGGGTGCCTAGATTGGCAAGGTCCAGAGAGAGAAAGGAACCTGTTCAAGTTTACACAGCTGCTAATGGCTGGGTTGGGAGTAGAGCCACGTGAGCTGACTCACCACCTAGGGTTCTCCCCATTGACTCCCCACATTTACTGCCTGGCATGTACTTTTAGTCTGTATCTACATATCTTTTATCTCCCCAGTAAGACTGCACTCATTTTATACTGACTGAGCATTTAATGTGTGCTATGCTAAATGCTTTGTGGATATAAAGATGATTAAATGATTAAAAGATGATTAAAATCTGGTCCTTGGAATTAACAAGCTTCTAATGTGAGGAACACAAACAGAGACTCACTTACACAGCAGGTAAAGTGCTAGGGAGTCATGGTACAAGGAACCATTGTGGCCTAGAAGGTCCAAAAAGGCTCACCCAAGAGGCATACGTTTTTGAAGGACAGGCAGAATACTTGACACAACTTTGTATTCTTTCCAGAGTCTTGCATTGCATGACAGAGGCCAGGAAAGTGATCTGAGACCTCGACCGAGCTGTTTATTTTAGAGAACCAGCCCAAACTGCACTTGGTCCCTGCTCTGAAGGATACTAGGGTCCAGACCATTTTCTTTCTCCTCCTCCTCTCTCTCTCTCTCTCTCTCTCTCTCTCTCTCTCTTTCTCATGCCACTCAATTCTCCTGGGCTCCTTTTCAAAGATTTAATGAAGATTAAAACTTCGTTTTGGAGCCAGGATGTGTCACTAGCTGGGAAACGAGAGACCAATGAATCACACCAGGAGGCTGCGAGTTTCTGCCCTTTGTACTGGCTCTGAGTCCAACTGCAGGCAGGGCTGCCTGAAGGAATGAGAGGACGTTATGAGGTGGAAAGTGTTGCATTTTGGGGCCTTCTCTCTAAGGCAGCATGGAAGCATCGACAGCCCCATCAGGAAATTCAGAGAAAGAAATGAAACTGATGACACGGATGTTAGAAATACATTCTTTCCCACTGAGCCTGGTTCCCTAGGGTGCACGCCCATTGGGTGGTTTGGAACAGACAGCTCCCTGGGTGCCGGAAATGGCAAGAATGGAGATTTGGCCTGGGGCGACATCAGGCTCCAGATTCCAATGGTGAGTACTAGGATTCTGTGGAGACATTCTGCTGTGGTCTCTGCCTCCAAGGCCAGGCACTCATTAATTTGCAGTGGGTGTCTGCAGCAGGAGCCTTGTCTCAAGTAGGTGGAGGATGTTGAGAAGAGCCATTAGAGCCTTTCGGTTTTAAAAATCTGCTTCAATTAGGTTGACCTTCACAAAGTCCAAGTGCACAAACCCAGTTCTCCAAGGCCAAGAAAGGCTTCATGTGCGGATAGGTGGATGGGATATAGAACCTCAAAATCTCTTTTCCTCTCAGGGATCTGGAATTCCAAAAAAAGACTTTGAAAGAGTCTACATATCCTCTTTTTTGTCTTTGTCATTATGGTATCTTTCTCTTTTACTGGCTGGGTAGCCTTGGGCTCTTACCTTCTCCGGGTGTTATATCGTCAGTTACAGAATGGGTCTAGTATGTCAATTATCAAATGGGGTCTAGTACTTTCTACTGCTCTAGGTTGTCTTAAGGACAAGTGAAATAATATATATGAAAGTGCATGATTAAGCTTCCTTGGAGCTTAAGACACATAAAATTTGCTTCCTTCTTTCCCTTCTTTGCTCTTTCTTTCTAATACCTTAACAGACACGCTGATGCAGGCAAACATATAAACTGAAACCAGTCTTACGTGGCAATGAAGTTGCCTGGGAAAAAGCACTAAGAAGACCCTCCTTGCCCTACCCCAGACAAATATTTTATCTCCCAAGCCCTGTGATAATGCCTGTGATAATGCCTGGTGTAGTGTGCCATTAGTCATTGCTTTTGTCATATGGTCTTGTACTATATACATATTAGTCAACAAAATTTTAGTACAGAATAATTTTAGCATCAGAACTTCTCATTTTGTCCAACTCCCCACACCTCAAAAAATTATTTTCATAATTCCCCTGACAGTCATTCAGACTCTTCTTGAACAAGTCCAATGATAAAGAGCTCACTACTTTATGATGTAGCTCATTCTATTATGGTGCAACTGAAGATGATTAGACATTCTTTTTTTAAGTTGAAGTAAATCTACTGCCTCCATACTTTGTTTCATTGGCTTGAGTTCTGTGAAATAGGGCAAACAGAGTTACATCTGCTCCCTCATTCATTTGACAGCACTTTAAATATTTGAAGATAATGATCATCTCTTTTCCAGCCTCTATAACCTGGTTTATCTGATTGTTTCTCATGTGACAGAGCTTCCAGATCTTTTAGATCCTTTACTTCCTAGGTTGTTCTTCTCTGAGGATAGGTACATTTTTCAGTGTTCTCAGCATGTGACACCTGAACACTAATCTAGGAGAGGCCCGATGATGTAGGGGGACAGAAGGCGATAATCTCCCTTGGTCTGAATTGAGGCTGATTGTATTACAGGTTTTTTCTTGCTATCAGATTATATGATTGCTTAATATTCAGTGTCTAATAAAGTAAAGCCTCAAGATATTGCTATCAAGTTATGCCTTCCCTGGATTCAACTATAATAGTAAGCAATTAAATGTTTTGATCTAAATGCAGATAACTTTATCTTTAGTTCAAAATTTCTCTCTCTCTCCTCTTTTTGTTTCCGGCCATCGCTTTTGACTGTTTACTGAATCTTAATTTGTCAGTCCACCCAGTTCCTCCCAGCTTTAATTTTTTTTTTTTTATTTGGGGTCTCTGTTGCCCATACTGGAGTGCAGTGGCCACTCCTGGCCATCACAACCTCGACCTCCTGGGCTCCAGCGATCCTTTCGCCTCAGCCTTCCAAGTAGCTGGAACTACAGGCGCGCACTACCACGCCCGGCTAGTTTTTTTTTATTTATTGTAGAGACGAGGTCTCGCCAAGTTGCCCAGGTCTCGAACCCACAGGCTCAGCCAATCCACTCACCTCCGCCTCCCAAAGTACTGGGATTACAGGCTGAGCCACTGAGCCCGGCCCATCTGTATTTTTGAATAAGCAGGTACAACAATAGAGCCCCTTAGTCTAACACTAAAAAGATTTTACTAAAACTGGCACATCTCCATTATTCATGAGTAAGGTTGCTGAACTGCAAATTTATGTAATAGTTTCTCATTGAGGATATAATCTTGAAAACTCCCAAGTTTGGCCACTTTCACAGTCATTCTGTTAGTAAGTGAAAGTTCATTTGGTAATCGGGGTGGGGTTCTTAAAATGTATATACTTGACAGACAGTATTAATTGGTATGAGGTTTCTGGATGCCTACAATGCCACCTATCCAGGTGGAGTGGTGCAGAAACTATTGCTTTGACCCAGAGGCAAAATATTCATTCACTGACTATGAGGAACATTGGGAAATACACATGATAAATTATTGACTTGCCTTAATGTCTCAGAAGGTTGAGGAAGAGCTGAGTGGACCTAATTCTGCCAGCTAAAGGATTCCTGACATTCCCAAAGACCAAGTTGCTTGATCTTCAAGGGCTTGTCTGTTACCACTTTGACCCATTAATCAGCAATTGCACGAGCAGCTCCTGCTGTTGTAAGAAACTGCTAAGAAAGTCAAGGAGTTGGTGACTGAGGAAGGAGGCGATATCGTCATTAGGAAAAAACCTAAGCCTTAGACAAAGAAAACTTACATTGGACTTCATGCTGAGAGAAGTAGACCACAGAGTGGAGCATGGCATTAAGAACAGGTCAGAGGGAGAAGGAGGTTGTATGTATAATTATTTTACTGAGACCATGAGGCTTAGATTGGTCAATTTTTACCCTCACATCAACTGATATTATTGCTGTACAGAGATGAGCATGAAGCAGTTATCACTTTCAAATTTGATTTAGGACATTTGAAATCCCTCAGTACACTAGGGCAGTCAGCTGTGAGGGTCCTAGTCCCTTTTAGAAACACTTGCCAACTTATCAATTATATGGAAAACAAGAACTTTGAGTGGACGTATCACATTTTTTATGGAATTTGTGAAGGCCAAGGAAGGGACTTCTTGTTTAAATGACATATGGCTTCCAGTTTCTAATATAGTTTCTCAGAATATCCTAATGACATAAACATCCCCAAAGTAGCAGAAAAAAGACAATACTCCATAACACTGAAAACTAGAAATGATGGACAATTGAATGCTAGAATCTAAAAAGGATCTCTCCAATATAAGGGAGACGGAATGAAAAATTGACTTCATAATCATTTGATGTCCACTTCATAAGATCAACCATTGTAAGTTGAGGACCATCTGTAAATACCAAAAAAAATAAGAGAGGGTAACTGTAGAAAGATAGCTTTAAAGGTAAAAACAAAACAAAACAAAACATTACTCAAAGTAAATAAGTTTAAACAATGTTTAATTTACCAAGAAGAGAAAACAATTCTAGATTAATATACATCTAATAAATGTATGTAGCTATATATAGCTATATAACTGTCTCTATCATAATGATTTTAATATATATTCTTTCAGTAATTGCTAATCAAGTCAACAAAAATAATTGTAAATGTGAACTATTTGAATAGCACAATTAGTATTCAAGAAACACACATGAACTATTTAAAAGTTTACCATATAC
The DNA here is from genome assembly GCF_000164805.1 of Carlito syrichta. NCBI lineage: Eukaryota > Metazoa > Chordata > Mammalia > Primates > Tarsiidae > Carlito > Carlito syrichta. The sequence continues at coordinate 173,769 of NW_007246666.1, read as the reverse complement.
TAGTCCCTAAAGCAAAAAAGCTAAAAGTACCATATTCTACAAAGCACAATTTCTCACCACAAAATGATTTGTAAATCAGTAGCAAAAAAGCATTTTTCTTTCTTTAGAAATGTTTTAAAAGACCCATGGAGCAAAGTAAAAGAAATCAGAGGAAATTAATAGTTATTTAGAATTGAATAATATTTAAAATAGACATTAAAAACTGTGGAATAAAAGGGGTTTGTGAGAAGATGGTGGCAGTGATGGTAACATAGTTTTAATATCTTTTTAAATATACACATAAAAGAGCAGACAGAGAAACCAGCAAGTGAAACCAGAAACTCATGGACAACATTTGCCACCAAAAGAGATGATAAGATATTTTCTTGAATCCTGATGTACAATTATAAGTACCACCACCAACAGCCCTGAGATAAGCATGGTCTCAGTGACTATCTGAAGAGAAAGATAAGTGAAACAAGTCCCTGGTAAGATCTGCAGGAGCTGGAGAAGAATTTTCAAAACTGACCTGCCAGGACTTCCTTCTAAGACAGGATCCCACTCTGAAGAGAAACTGCTGGGTATGTAATCAAAATTGAGCAGGATAAGGACAACAGAAACAAGGAAAGAGAAGGTCAAGAAAAAAGTGGAGGAGATAAATGAATCTAGAAAAATCTCTGAGAGCAAGTCACTATATTTTGTAGTACAACATGAAAATAATGTCAAATTATTAGGTAAAGAAGATACAACATATGAATAATAGTTCCAAAAGAAGAAACCCACAAAGAAACAGAACAAATACTAAGTTATACATCACTAAACTTTTTTGGAAAAAAAAAAAAAAAGACAACCCAAATGGAAGAGCATATTGTACATTTGAGAATATTGACTCAGAATAATCAACACTCAGGTATACACATATAGAAAAAGAGAAAATCCTTTAGGCATCTAGACAAAAAAGAAAAATATATTAGAGTAGGATTGGATTTTTTCCATAGCAAAACTTTTTATGTTGGAAGAAAACAAGAATACCATTTAAAATACTGCAGGAAGGAAAATATAAGCAAAGAGCTTTGTGTCAAGCAAAACTGACTTTCAAGTAAAAACTGCAAAAACGGTTATAAACACACAAGAACTCCTGAAATATTGTTCTCATGAGCTCTTCCTGAGGAGTCTACTAGAGAAAACCTAAAAGATTAGAGAGACATTAACAGAAATGCTGCTACCTGATCTCTATTGTATCAGGGTCCTTTTATCTCCATTGATATCAGTAAGCTAAGTTCTATAACAACTGCTTTTACTATCAGCCCTGGCCTACATAGGAGAGCCTTCACTGAGCTTTATAGTTTTTCCGGTGCCTATTTCACCAGTTTTTTCCTCACAGTATTTGTAAATAATATGTAAAGTATATTTTAGTGGAACATAATCATCTAGCAGTTCTTCTAGTAGTACATAATATATCCATTTGAGCATGTCCAATTTCTTGAGACTTTTAATCTCTTCATCTACCATCTGTCATGGCAAGTCTGGCATTTCAGCTCTACTCAGTGTGACCCATTGCCTTTTCAATGCCTCTTTAAGCCCTCCTAGTCAGAAGTTTGGACCATCTCTGGGATCCTTGCCAGTATTTTAAATCCTATCTCTCATGAGAATACTCCCAAGTCAGTGAACCCTATCCTGTCCAATTTTATCTTGTGGCCTCTTGATCAAATCACTCTTAGAATTCAATTCCAAGCAAGCTCCTCCTGTAGCATGTTGGTTAGGTATTGAAGTTTCTTTGGTGTATAGACCCCTTTTTCGCTTACCAGTCCCAGTGCATGCAACTCCACCCTTGATACAGCATAAGTGAGTGTCTAGGAGAGGAGGTGGGGTGGTTACTAAAAAGGACACATGTTACTTAGCAAAGAAGAAGATTCCATGCTCTTTTCCAGCAAGAGGATGGAAAGGGGGTAATGGAGACCATGCTGGTCTTTAATTAGGAAGAGTGAGTTACATATGCAAGCTCAAAAACTTTGGAGTCTCAGCACTCAAAATATTCAGGACCCAGTTGTTCCTATCTCATGTTTCAAGGTCCCCACACAAGGGCCTGATCTTGTTATAACAGACCTACCTTATTGTGCATTTCACCTTTGGTGTTCAACCACTCCCACTATTTAGTGATAAGAGGCAATGAGAGCTTCTTTGTAGGCACTCGGAGGCTCTCTGGCTTTCACGGCAGTCTTTCAATTGCATATTACCCTTAGTTATTCCCTATCTGTCTGTAGCACACCCATGGTGCTTAGCTATAGCCATCTTAGCCTATTATGGTATAACTATTTTCTCCATACATATCAAACAACTGATACTTCATTCTTATACTACATTTCCTTTCCTCAGTATATTCTTTCACTTTGTCACTGTCAAAATTTTTTTTTTTTTTTTTTTGAGTCGGAGTCTCAC
>NW_007246666.1:118277-170789 GCF_000164805.1 Carlito syrichta | reverse complement strand
AAAAAAAATCTATCTATCTATCTATCTATCTATCTATCTATCTATCTATCTATCTATCTATCTATCTATCTACCACTGGTCCTCAATTAACAGAGGGGCACTGAGTCATCTAGCTACAAAATATTGCCTGCTTTTCCAAACTTTTTCTGCTACTAACTGTATTTTGGGTTCTTCAGAAGCCGGCGTTGAGACAGAACCTGGGGCATAAGGTGTTTATTAGAAAATGAACACCTATGAAGGGAAGGAAGAGAAAGCAGGACTGGGCAAAAGAAGATGTCTAATTATCATGTGAGCTCAACAAAGGCTCGACTTTCTTGGCAGGAAGCTCTGGAGCAAGTATGAACCAGCAGACCTCTCTCTTAATCACCAGATGAGCCTGTAATAGGAAGGGTATAACCTTGGGAAAGCAGCTCTTTGCAGCTGAGGAAGACTCTGAAGAAGCTTCCAGTTGTATGTTCTCTACTGATCCAACTCCCTGCATCGGGGCAGTAATTCTCTCCTTGAAGGGCGATTTTGGCAATACATCTAACAGCTACAATGTATGCTTAGTATTATCATAGCAAATAGAATAGAGGTAGCATATACAAAATGTCTTAAAATCATAATTAGTGGTGACAGAAGTAATAATATGCTGAGGCAGATATGTGTGAAATGTGAGATAAAGCAAATGAATAATAATAAATATTGTAATTCTATTACCTTTCATGTCCTTGTGGGGAATAATGATTTTTATATAGGTCTATCTACTGAAAGGCCTAGAAAAAGACTTAACCAGTAGAAATGAACATTGCTAAAACCTAGAATGTGATATTGAATTACCATTTTCTTTAAAAAGAAACTGGAGTTATTTGGAGAAATGACTGATTCAAAGAATCAGAAATGTGTTAGTTTAACCTAGAATATTTTGTCACCCAAATAGCAAGAAAGGTAAACAAAAACCACTAAATCAAAGCAAAAAGATTCAGGAGACAATTTGAAAAGATTTCTTTTAGACAAAGAAGGGATAGTTCAAACATCAATAAGAATAAATAAATGAAATATATTTAAGTTCTTGAGTTTATAATAACATTTAAAAATACTGGTCAATTTTGGATGTTAACAGAAAATCAATGCATTATCTTAAAAACTAGTAAGTAAGGGGGAAAGCATAAACATTTATATGTTTCCAGCTGAATAAATATCACACCATTTAGAGTCTTGCTAAAGAGATCAAACCTATGTCTGATTGAGTCCGCAGATCCAGCGGCTATATTTTTAAAAATATAAAATATAAATATTCCTATAACCGGTTAAGGAATTAGGTATTTAAAGATCTTTCTAAAAAGAAAACACTATGTTTTGTAGACAAGTCCTGTAAGGATGCCTTTTATTTTCACTTTTACTCAACATTTTTCCAGAGAACCTACCTAGCAAATACATCAAGAATTATAAATGAATCTCATAAGGTTCCAAAAGAAAAATGTGAAATGAAAAAAAAATGTAATTTATAGATAATTTGGTTATCAATACAGAAAACTGAAATAATCTATAGGCAAACTACTAAAATTAGGAGATGAAGTTCCAGATATAAATGATTCAAGACAATTGTCTACATATAAATATGCAAAAGTTCATTGTGTGCCTATACAGTGTCAGTAGTTATTAGAAAATACATTTATATTGGGGTGGGAGGGATCCCAACTAATAGCATCTATTTTCCCAGCCTGAGTTCTGAACCAGACAAAGAATAGACAGATAGAAAGCAAATACATAAACAAATAACCCAATTTAAAAAATGGGCAAAAAACCTGAATAAACATTTTCATAAAAGATATGCAAATAGTCAACAAGCATATTTTTTTTAAAAAATGCTTTACATCACTATCTGGAAAATGCAAATCAAACCCATAATGAGATATCACCTCACACCTGTTAGGATGGCTATTGTTAAAAGTCACCAGACAACAAGTGTTGGTGAGGGTGTGAATAAAAAGGAACTCTTGTACACTCGTGGTGGGAATACAAATTGGTATAGTCATTACGGAAAACAGTATGGAGGCTCCTCAAAAAGTTAAAACTAGAACTACCTTTGGATCCAGCCATTCCATTTCTGGGTCTATATTCAAAGGAAATAAATTCCTATTTTGAAGAGATATCTATAACTCCCATGTTCTTTGCAGCATAAGTCACAACAGCCAAGATATGGAAATAACCTAAGTGCCCATCTATGGATAAACGGAAAAAGACAACGTGATACACATACCCACGCACGTGCAAATTCAGCCTTTAAAAAAGAAAGAAATCATGCCATTTGTAACTACCTGAATAAAGCCTGAGGACATTGTGATAAGTGAAATAAACCAGACACAGAAAGAAAAATTCTGCATCATCTCACATGTGGGATCGGAAAAAAATTGATCTACAGATTTTTTTTTTGTGGTTAGAAAGCAGGATTTATTGAGAGGACAGAAAAACTCCACAGCGGGAGAGAACCCAAAGGGGTTCCCCGTCTACAGATTTAATGCAGTACCCATTAAATTACCAGCAGCAGGCCGGGCTTGGTGGCTCAGCCTGTAATCCCGCGCTTTGGGAGGCTGAGATGAGTGAATTGCCTGAGCCCGCGGGTTCGAGACCTGCTTGGGCAACTTGGTGAGACCTCATCTCTACAATAAATCAAAAATTAGCCGGGTGTGGTAGCGTCCGCCTGTAGTTCCAGCTACTCGGAAGGCTGAGGCAGAAGGATCGCCGGAGCCCAGCAGGTCGAGGCTGCGGTGACCGGGAGCAGCCACTGCACTCCAGTCTGGGCGACAGTGAGACTCCAACTAAAAAAAAACAAAAACAACAACAACAACAAAATTACCAGCAGCATTCTTCTCAGACCTGGAGAGGACAATACAAGAACTCATATGAAAACTTAAATGACCATGAATAGCAAAAACAATCCTCAGCAAAAAAACAAAAAACAACAAAGCAGGAGGCATCACACTCCCAGACTTTAAGCTTTCTATAAAGCTACAATAATCAAAGCAGCCTGGTATTGGTACAAGAATAGGCATATAGACCAATGGAACAGGATAGGGATTCCAGAAGCAAAACCTCAATTTCTCAGTCAACTCATCTTTGACAAAGCCTCCACCATCAACCACTAGGGAGAGGAAAACCTATTCAGTAAATGATACTGGGAAAACTGATTGACCACATGCAGAAGATTAAAACAAGATCCCTTGCCATACATAAAAATCTATCGCCATACATAAAAACCTATTGCCATACATAAAAATCAACTCTAAATGGATCAAAGATCTAAACATAAAACCTCAAACTATAAGAACCTTAGAAAATGCAGGAGACACCCTTATGGAAATTGGAACTGGCAACCAATTCCTGACCAAAACTGCCCATGCATTGGGATAAGATAGACAAGTGGGACTTCATCAAACTGACAAGCTTCTGCAAAGTTAAAGAAACCATTGAGAGAGCAGGGAGACAGCCCACAGATTGAGAAAGAAAAAATTGCCAACTGTGTATCTGACAAAAGTCTAACATCTAGGATCTACAAGGAACTCCAACATGCCGAAAAGAAAAAAACAAGCAGCCTCATTACAAAATGGACAAAAGATATGAATAGACACTTCATAAAAGAAGACATACGAGCAACTCAACCTCACTAGTCATCAAAGAAATGCAAATTAAAACCACATTGAGATACCACCTAACTCTAGTCAGGATGACCATCATCAAAAACTCAAAAAACAACAGACACTGGAGAGGATGAGGGGAAAAGGGAACACCTCTACACTTGTTGGTGGGAGTGTAAACTAGTACAGCCTCTGTGAAAAGCCTTGCGAAGATTCCTAAAAGATCTAAAAATCGACCTCCCATATGACTCTGAAAACCCCCTACTGGGAATATACTCGAAGGAACTCAAGTCGCTCTATGAAAAAGATACCTGCATATGCATATTTATTGCAGCATTATTTACAATAGCAAAAACACGGAACCAACCGTGCTGCCCACCGAAAGAGGACTGGATAAAAAAAAGTGGTACATATACATGATGGAATATTATGCAGTCATAAAGAAGGATAAAATCACGAACTTCGCAGCAACTTGGATGGACTTAGAGTCTATAATACTGAGTGATCTATCACAGAAACAAAGAACTGAGTACCACATGTTCTCACTCATAAGTGGACCTTGAACAACTATTGTAATACTATAAGAGGGGGATTGACAGTAGTGGGAAACTGCCGGGGAGAGGGCACACCTCATCAGTAAGGACACCTCATAATGAACATTTGTATACCTCGCTCTGAATTGTACCTCACGTATTTAAAATTAAAAATTAAAAAATAAAATTGAACTCATAGTAACTGAGAGTAAAATGGTGGTTGCCAGGGGCTGAAGTGTGGGAGAATGGGGAAATATTTGTCAAAGGATACAAACCTTTAGTTATAAGATGAGTAAGTGCTGGTGACCTATGTACGTGTACAGCACAGGAACTATAGTTAATGCATCGTGTACTTGAAATCTGCTAAATGAACAGCTCTCAAGTGTTCTCATCACACGCATACACACACACAGGTAACTCTTGAGGTGATGGATATGCTAATCAGCTTAATTTTAGTAATCATTTCACAACATGTATATATACCAGGAAATTCTGTTACACTCTAAATATATATAAATATATTTTTATACATAAAAGCATATATGCCTTATTTCTAAAAATTACCTCAATAAAACTGCAGGAAAAAAAGAATAGGTAGAGCAAGAAACAATTTTATTATCAGTAACACTGATTTTGAAGAATGTGGCTAATAATTGTGCAAAAGAAAGAGATTCATGATCCTGAATTCCAGAATTAGACAGCCTTATCCAGTGAGTCACTTGTAGCAGGTGAACCCCAAAGACCTCTCCCGTAAAGGAGGGATTGTTTCGGTATGTCTTTCTGCATGGCTTAGAGTAATCAAGACCACATGTTCTTGTAGACAGAGCAGCTCCCAAGAGGAAGGAAAGAGGGGATGGGCATGAAAGCAAAGTTTATCCTTTCAAGCCATTAATCAGCTTATGTTGCTTCTTCTCCCCCAAGGCCAGAGTGAGTGAGACAGGCCAGGATTGTTTCATAGGTAAAGCTCCCTCCACCTGGAAGAGAATATTCAGGGTAGGGTAGGAGTTCCTCACTCCTCCTCATCAAAAAATGATTTATACTATCACGCCCCTCCCCCCAAAAAGACCAGTCCCTAGGAATATATTATATAAAATATGTGCTATATCTTTATGGAGAGAAGTATACAAATTTATTAAAAGATATTAAAGAAGGCCCAAATAGAGACATATCATGGGGACAGATAAGAAGACAGAACATTGTAAAGTTGTTGATCTTCCCAAAATTAATCCACAGATTCAATGTAATTCTAATAAAATTCTGAAGTGAGGTTGTGGAGAGATGAGTATATGTATATGGATGAGCAAAATGCCACAGACAATACACTCCTAAAGAAAAATAACAAGGTAGGGTAATTTGTCCTACCAAGTCAAGTCTTATTTCAAGTAATTTTATTTTTTGAGCTGGAGTCTCACTCTGTTGCCCAGACTGGAGTGCAGTGGCACGCTCCCGGCCACTGCAGCCTCGACCTGCTGGGCTCCGGCGATCCTCCCGCCTCAGCCTTCCAAGTAGCTGGAACTACAGGCACGTGGTACCATGCCCGGCTAATTTTTGATTTATTGTAGAGATGAGGTCTTGCCAAGTTGCTCAGGCAGGTCTCGAACCCGCAGGCTCAGGAAATCCACTCACCTCGGCTTCCCAAAGTACTGGGATTACAGGCTGAGCCACCGAGCCCAACCATAAAGTAATTTTAATTATAACAGTGTGATTTGGGTGTAGAAATGGAAAAAAAGCCCAAATGGAACAGAATAGAAAACTTAAAGACAGACGCAAACATAACTGATAACAAACCACTAGATGAAGAGCTGGCATCGAAAATCAACGGAGAAAAAAGATGGACTGTTTATCAGATGATGGTAAGACAACGGATTACCTCTGTGGAAAAAACTGCGTTTCTACCACACACACACACACACACACACACAGATTCCAAATGACAGTAGAGATTCAATTGAAAAGGGAAAACTATAAAATTTTTAGAGACCAATATAGAAAATCTTTTAAAATTGAGAGTGGGAAAGGATTTCTTAAACGATATTCAAAGAAGGGAATCTTATAAAAATTAGATTGATAAATTTGACTGCATTATAATTAAAAACATATTTTTTTCAAAAGGCACATGATAAAGTAAAAAGACAAGCTACAAATTGTTGGAAGATAGTTGCACCACAGTAATCAATACAGAATTAATATTGATCAACTCCTGTGAATTGATAAGAGAAAGGCAAATAACCCATTAGAAACAAATAGGCAGGCCGGGTGTCATGGCTCACTCCTATAATCCCAGCACTTTGGGAGGCCAAAACAAGCCCAAGGGTTCGAGATTAGCCTCGACAACTTGATGAGACCTCATTTCTATAATAAATAAAAAATTAGCCGGGCATGGTGGCACGTGCCTGTAGTTCCAGCTACTTGGAAGGCCAAGGTGGAGAAAGATTGCCTGAGCCTAGCAGGTCAAGGCTACGGTGGCCGTGAGTGTGCCACTGCACTCCAGCTTGAGCGACAGAGTGAGACTCTGATTCAAAAAAAAAAAAGAGAGAAAGAAACAAATAGGCAAAAACCATAAACTTTTCACAAAGAAACAGGATTGATCAATAAACATATGAAAAGATGCTAACTGCATAAGTAATATCACAGGTAGCATTTAATATTTTCCATATTTATAAAATTTTAAGAATCTCTTACAATATTAAGTACTATCAAGAATGTGGAACAACACACATTCCTACACTGCTCCTTGGAGTGTAAATTGGCATAAGCACATTGAAAAGCCATTTGGTATTCCTTAGTATAGTTGAAGATGTGAGTGTCCTATGATCTAGGAATTTCACACCAAGGTGACTTTCCCAGAGAAATAGCAGAGGTTCACCAGGAACCATGGACAAAACTATTCCTGTCGCATTGCTTGTAACAGCCAAACTGGAAACATTGCAAGTCCATCACCACTGGAATGCATAAATAAATTGTAGTACATTTATATACTATACCAAAGTAAAAATGAGTGGACTACAATTATATGTACCAATATAGATGATTCTAATGTTGAATTTTTTAAAAAGAAAGAACACATAGAGTAGAATTCAATGCACATAAATATAAAAAGGAAAAATTGAAATTATTGTTGGGGATATATTACTTTCTGGTAAACATATAACTGAAAGCAAGAGCATGGTGAAATGAATGGCAAATTCGGGATACCTCAGGGTCAGGGATAAAGGGAAAGGGTTACATGGAGCTTCAAGGATATTGATTGCTGTGTTCTATATGTTGATACTCCCCCAAAATGTATATGTTAGGACTCAATCTCCAAGGTGATAGTACTAATAGGTAGGGCTTTTAGGTGGTGATTGGGTGCTAAGGCAGAGCCCTGAGCCTGTTTGTGTCTTCTGCCATGTTAGGTCATGAGAAGGCTCCATCTATGAAAAACAGATCCTTGCAGACACCAAATCTGCGGCGCCTTGATCTTGGACTTTCCAGCCTGCAACCTGTTGTTTACAAATTGCCCAGTTTAAGGTATTTCATTACAGCATCAGGAACAGAATAAGACACTAATCATGTTCTGTTTTTAAATGACCGTGGTACATACATGTTTGTTTATTTAATAAATATCCCTTCTATAGTACACATAAATTATACATATTCACTTATAGTACAATTTATTTTATTTTATATAGAAAGCAGGATTTATTGAGAAAACAAAAAAACTCTCACAGTGGGAGGGAACCTGAAGGGGTTGCCCTATTTTATTTAAATAATGAAAGAACACTCTTCTGAAAATGATATGCTGAAGGAAGAATACAACTTCAGAAGATTACTTGGCATCTTCAGTGAAATGCAAAAAGACATAGCTTGTATAGCAAAAGAGCAGAAAATTCTAAGGAGACGACAGGCTGGGATAAAAAACAACAGTTTGAGATACAAGGAAAAGGGCATAGAATCCATTTAGAGGGGCTTAGGTCATTTTTAAAATTATGGAAAATTAACATGTAATAGCTGAGTTTAAATTCATATTGGAAGCAATAAGATGATTTTATAGTTTGGAAAATTGAATTAATGTGAAGAACAAACTAAACAACCTCTATGAAAAACAGTGTAGCAATTGCTAAAAGAACTAGAAATTGATCTTCTATATGATCCAGAAAATTCCTACTGGGAATATACCTGAAGAACTCAAGTCATTCTACAAAAAAGATACCTGGACATGCATGTTTATTGCAGTACTCTTCACGATAGCAAAAACATTGAACCAACTGTGCTGCCCATCAAAACTGGACTGGATAAAAAAATGTGGTACATATACACAAAGCAATATTTTGCAGCCATAAAGAAGGACAAACATATGGACTTTGCAGCAACTTGGATGGATTTAGAGTACATCATACTCAGTGATCTATCACAGAAACAAAGAACAGAGTACCACATGTTCTCACTCATAAGCGGATCCTGAACATTTACCATAATACTATAAGAAAGGGATTGGCAGTTGCGGGCTACTGCTGTGGGGGGGGGGCACAACACCAATAAGGGTACCTGATCTCAAACCAGGCAAAGTGGGGGCCAAAGTGAGGCCCAAATTTTACCTGTACAATGTCCACTTGTATGATTAATCCTGAATTGTACCCCACATCTTTAAAATAAAATATTAAAAATAAATATACAGATAAAAATAAAATGGGGAAAAATACATAAAAAGAAACTCTTCCAAAAGACAGATAAAAGAGACAAAGAAAATTGATGTGGGAAGATAGTAAATGGGAAACTTTTTCTTTCAACCGTTCCTGGACCTCTCCAGAACTGGGTTTGGTGCCTTTACTTTGAGTTCCCCCAGGAACCTGCACTCCCCTATCAGAGAACAAATCACACTCTGGTGCATTTACCTGTTTCTCATGCCTTGGAGGTTAGCTTTTAAGATTCAGAAATTCCACCTTATCCATGATTTGTTGCTCAGGGCATGTGCAGAGTTTGCAATGTCGTATTTATATCCTTCAGGGTACAGTCAATTGTGTCTAGCAGAAAGTCCTAGTCAAAATAGCTTAGACCAGTGACCCTCCACAGCTCAAACGCAGCTTGCTGCCTGTTGTGGAAATGATGTTTACAACAGACTGAATGTTTATGTCCCTCCCCCCGCCCCGCCCAAATTCATATATTGAAATCCAGGATGATGGTATTAGCAGGCGAAGGCTTTGGGAGGTGGTTAGGTCTTGAAGGCAGAGCCCTCATGAACGGGATTAGCACCTTTCTAAAAGGACCCCAGAGAGATCCCTCACTCCTCTGCCAAATGAGGTTATAGCAAAAAGAGAGCTCGCTGATTATGACCTAGAAATTGGGCCCTCACCAGAAACCAAATCTGTCAGTACTTTCATTTTGAACTTCCCAGCCCCCAGAATTTCTATTGTTTATAAGCCACCCAATCTATGGCATCTTGTTTTAGCAGCCTGAACAAACTAAGAGAAAGTTTTATTGGTACACAGTCACTCCGATGATGTGTTGTCTGTGGCTGCTTTCACACTAGAGTGGCAGAGTTGAGTAGTGGCTACAGAGACCATATGGCCTGTAATGCATACAACATTTATAGATGAAGTTTGCCAAATCCTGGCTTAGACAATAATGAGATTTGTTTTCTTATATATTGTGAATTCCAGAGGTAGTGTGGGTCCAGGATCGACTGAGTGACTCAATGACATCATTAAAGACCCAGATTCCCTGTGTTTTTTCACTATGTCATTATTAGCAAATTGGCTACATCCCCTAGTCAAGATGACATGAGTGTTCAGAAACAAAAAGGATTGACTTTTCTTGTGGGTCTTTTTTCTTTCTTTCTAGGGAATGAATACATATTCCAAAAGCCTTTCCTAGAAGACTTTATCTCATGTTTGATTGGTCAAAACTGAGTCCATAAATCACCACTGGAACTACTCCCAATAACTGACAGTGTTTAAAGATACCATGGTTTGCCTACACCGAGCAGTAGTAACCTAAATCATTTGAGAGAAGAACTACTATTGGAAATACAACTGAGGTTTTGTGAGCATTTAGGAAATGGCAGATGGCTTTTGGGTAGGCAGTCAATAATGTATGCTATCATGCTCAACAAACATTTATTGAATGAATTAATTGCAATGAAAGATCTAACATTTGAATAATTGATACTCCTGAAGAGGATAGGAAATAGTGAGCAGAAGAAGTCATTAAGGGTGCCATTAAAAATTAGAAGTTTTTTTCTGCTCTAAACAAGAACTGGTATATATAAATTACAAGGGTTTATTGCGTTCCAAGAAAAAAAATCAATGAAAAGAGATTCTTGGCTAGATTTTCCCAACCCAAACTTTGAATTACAGAATAAGAAAAGAATCCCCCAAGTAACGATATGAAAAAACAATATGCTACAAATAAACTAAGATCAAGCTCTCCTTAGATTTATCCTTTTCAACACTAATTACCAGAAGATAGTGGAACAATGAACACACATGTATACACCAAAAAAATTCAAGAGCATTTTCTCAATCAAATTGTTTTCTATATGTGAAGATAAAATAAAGTTATCTTTTTTTTTTTTTTGAGTTGGAGTCTCACTCTGTTGCCCAGACTGGAGTGCAGTGGCCGCTCCCGGCCACGGCAGCCTCGACCTGCTGGGCTCCGGCAATCCTTCCGCCTCAGCCTTCCGAGTAGCCGGAATTACAAGCATGCGCTACCATGCCCGGCTGATTTTTTGATTTATTGTAGGGATGCGGTCTCACCAAGTTGCCCAGGCATGTCTCAAATTCACGGGCTCAGGCAATCCACTCACCTAGGCCTCCCAAGGCGCGGGATTACAGGCTGAGCCACCGAGCCCAGCTTAAAGATATATTCTTAATGACCTAAAGGATGAGGAAAAATTAAATCTTCAATAATGATGAGTCCGTGGTACAAACAGTCTGATATTTGGTATTTGTCAGATGCTGGAAGAGTGACTCTCAACCAGGGAGTGTGTCAAAGTACATTTGTTGCCCTAGTAGGTGACGGTGGCTTCCTTTTTCCATTTCAATTGAGAACCAGTGTGTAATGAAGGTGATACTGTAAATCTAGGGCAGTGCTCCTCAACTCTGATAAAAATATCAAAGCTTCGTCCCACTTCGAGAGGTTCTGATTTATTTGGAGGTGAGATCCAGACACAAGTATGTTTTTTTTAAAGCTCTGCAAGTACCTAGAATATGTAGCCAAGGTTGAGGATTTCTTTTAATCTGTATTAGTTTACTAAGACTCTCATTAACAAGTACTACAGACAGGGCAGCTTAAACAACAGAAATTTATTTTCTCTTTTCTTCCTGTGTCTTTACATGGTCTTTCCTCTGTACCTGTGTCATAATTTCCTCTTCTTATAAGGACACGTGTCATATTGGCTAGAATCCACCCTTATAAATGACCTAATTTTTATTCAATTTCTTCTTCAAAGAACATGTCTCCAAATATAGTCACATTCTGAGGTACTGGAGGTTTGGCATATTAATTTTTTTGGAGAAAAATTCAGCCCACTACACAAATTTGGCTCTTCCATATCTTAGGGAGTAGGAGGGATACTGAAGAGTCATAAAACTCTAGGGAATTTGACTAGACCAAAGAATGAATGGTGTGGTCTGCCTCTCTCTTGGGATCTTGAATCTTAGGAAAACCGCCACTCATAGTGACGCATTTTTGGCTCCTACATCAGGGGTGATGAAAGAACCAGAAGTGACTGCTGCCTCTGCCTAAAATGTCTGCAGCAAGTAGCTCTAGACACTGGTGGGGGGGGGAGACTCTCTCCTTTGCTTTGTCTGACCTGCCCTGTTCCTACCTCCACTCTGCTTTGCTGAGGAGATGAAACAGCCCGGAAGTTTCTCACTGCATCCTGCTGAGTTCCACTCAAGATCTTGGTACTATGCTCCCTCACTTTGGTGCTCGTTCTTTCATGCACTTTTCTTCTTGCTGGCTGGTGTGCCTCAGGCCAATCCTATTTGCCATCAAAATAGTAAACTGTAGAGCTGACCTGGCTGTAGGCATAGGTGGGAAGACAAAAGAGCCAGCTGTTTGATTTGCTTTGGATCTAGGATCTAGTTCTGTTGCCCACAGCCCTGGTTTAAAAAAAAAATCACATGGTTCCCTTGACACCCTGGGGCTCCTCACTGGCATTTGGTGTCAGCCTCAGAGTAAAAAAAAGAGCTTCATTCATTTATTCAGATGCTCATCACTGAGTGCATATTCTGGACTAGGCACAGAGGGGAGGGAGTGAAAAACAGACATGATATTTGTTCACGTGAATCAATAAGGTTGATAGAATTAAACAATCATACACATACATGGATCATCAGGAAATGTGATTAATACATTGAAAGGAAAACCCAGAGAAGAAAGGTAATGAAGAAGCATCATGGAGATTCTCACAGAAGAGATTCTCAGCCACTTTAGCAGAATGTCATTAGTGTGGCACATAGAAAGCACCCATTTATATTTTTTGAATGTTTGCTACTTGTAACATTTTCATTAATTCAACATATATGTATTGGTACCCTCCTGTGCCAGTTATTATTACAGATGCTAGAAATACGGTAGTATCTCCTCATAGAGGACACAATCAGTAAACAAAAGAAAGAAGTAAGTTGCGTAGTACATTTGAGGGTGTTGAAGTCTACAGTTAAGTAAAGCAAAAGGGGAACAGAAAGTAAAGGGAGGGCGCTGAAAATTCAAATATGGTGGTCAGCAAAGACCGTTTCCTTGAGGATGTGATGTTTGAGCAAGGCTTGAAATGAGAGCAAGAAAAAGAAATAAGCATAGTGACAGTTAAGAGGAAGCTATGGTCCGACTTAGGTAAGATGAAGTCAGAGAAAACTTAGTTACTTCCAGTTCGAATTTCCAGACTCAGAGAACATTCACCCTAGAGAACTCAATCACAAAAACTAGCTGGGTGTGGTGGCATGCGTCTGTAGCTCCAACTACTTGGAAGGCTGAAGTGGAAGGACCACCTGAGCCCAGCAAGTTGAGGCTGTGGTGGCCGTAAGCGTGCCACTGCACTCCAGCCCAGACAACAAGAGTGAGACTCCAACACACATACAAAAATTACTCTCACTCAAATTGAGACAAATAAATATTCTGGTTTTTTTAAAATCGGAAAATATAGATTCTAACTGGTTAGATTTTTCTGGGTCCTTGATAGAGTTCTAGAACACATTAACAAACAGATGATTTGTGTACATTAAGACAAGAAAATTGTTATTGGTAAATATATCTTTATTATATAACATACTCCTAATACACAGTGTATAAGAAATGTGTGTGTGTGTGTGTGTGTGTGTGTGTGTGTGTGTATGTATGTGTGTGAGAGAGAGAGAGAGAGAGAGAGGATGGGGAGAGAGAATGTTGGGGGAGGATTCTCTGGTCAATTAATTTGAAATTCTTCTTTTTTAAAATGCATTTTTATTTATTTTAAAGATGTGGGGTACAATTCAGGATAGAATGTCACTCTAACCAGAGGTTCATGCTGCACATTAGCATATTAAAGGCTCTGCAGTACATGAAATAGTTTCATTTTGTTTAACCCACTAACACTCCTTAAAAAAACAAACAACCTATTATGATAGAAGGTGTGTTCTATAAAATATACTTGTAAATACATTATGTGAGCAGAAAGGATCAAAGGTGGGATCAGAATGCCAAGGAGTTAGACCAGGCAGTGGATGGTTTGGGAGTAAGACTAGACTAGACTAGAATAAGCACAGAGAACCCTCTGTGTTAACCAAGAGCAGCTATGGGGGGAACCAGGCCAGTGTACAGGTCCAGAGAGAGAGCATATGCAGGTTCTCTCAGAACAAGCCATTCCAAACTAAATTCATTTTCTTTGACAGGTTTACTGAACCTGCATATCCAGGGAATGCTCTCAGCACAGTACATTTTGACTTCAGGAAAGCATTTGACAGAGTACCTTGTAATCGTCTTATGGAAGGGATGGACAACAATAGGGTCAGTGATAGTACAAATGTTTGACCTTTCAACGAATTAACTCAATTATTTCTAAAGAGCATTGATGGTTGGACTAATACTGCCAACATGGAAGAGGTCTCTTGATTGGTAGCAGGAACGGTACAGAATAGTGAATAAGATTGTAACTCTAGCATCAGACTGCCTGGTCTCAAATCCTGCCTCTGCCATATACTAGCTGAATGATCTTGGGGAAATTACTTAATATTCCTATGTCTCAGTGAAAGGACATAAGATGGAATCAATATATCCAAGGAGCAGCCATGTTAACATTGCTTAGCTTTGTCATGTTTTTCTAGCAGTTCACTTTAACTTACCCTCTGATCACTAGGCAAGGACAGAATTGGGTTTTTCAGAGGTAGCTGTTGATCATTGTTTTACAACCCCCTGCCAAGCTTGTTTTGTAAACAAGTTAACCTAATCAGCCTTTTCTGACCTTCATGGCACAGACCTCATCAACATGGCAACCTTGTCCACCCATCGGCCTGCCATCCATCACCTGAAGTAAGTACCTGGGCTTACATGTCTTCATGTGAAGCACACCACCATCCAATCACCTTATCTGCCTGCCCCCATCAAAGGGGAGGTTTAAAAGTCATTCAGCTTCAAACAGCAGTCACCACTGTTTTGTCAAACATTGACCAGGCCATGTGCTCTTTGAGCTATGACCACCGTGTTTTCTTAGCTTCGGTCCCCTCCCCTACCTTGGGGAGGCGAATCTCCTCTCTCTCTAGCCATTCGACATTGTTTTGCATAAGTACTGACCAGGTCATGTGCTCATTGAGCTATGGCCAGGCTATGTTTCCTAGCTTTGGCACCCTCCTCTGCCTTGGGGAGGTAAATCTCCTCTCTCTCTTTCTCTCTAATTTGCTTTTAAACCATTGTTTTGTTAAGCATTGGCCAGGCTATGTGTTCTTTGAGCACTGGCCAGGCCATGTCCTCTTTGAGCTGTGGCCTCCACATTTTTTAGCTTTGATCTCCCTCCCCTACCTTGGGGAGGGGGCTCTCCTCTTTCTCTCTCTTTCTAGCCACTCACCATTGCTTTGCTAAGCACTGGCCAGGCCATGTGTTCTTTGAGCTATTGCCAGGCCATGCTTACCTAAGTTTTGGCCTCCTCCCCTACCTTGGGTAGGTGAACCTCCTCTCTCGCTCTCTTTTTCTCTAATTTACTTTCTAGCCATTGCTCTGCAAAACTATGGTCTGGTTATGGGGCTCCTTGAATCATGGCCACCATGTTTCCTAGCTTTGACGCCCTCCCTTACCTTGGGGAGGTGAATCTCCTGTCTCTCTCTCTCTAATTCACTTTCTAAATAAACTATATTTTCCATTCTAACTTCTGTGCAATTCTTTGCATCTGTCACTTGGCACTGGATTGCAGACCAGATGCTCCCAATCAAGCCTCACCTGATACTCACTCAGTTTCCCCAACAATGAAGTAGGGATACCAATCATACTTATATATCAGTATTGACATGAAGATTAAATGTGTAAATTCATGGGAAGTGTTTAATAGTGTTTAACATGGGGTAAGCATAAATGCTAGTCATTATTGTATGTTCTGTTCTGGCCCCTATTGTACCCACAGTTTTTGTTTGTTTGTTTGTTTGTTTTTTAATCTTAGGCTCTGATTAAGACATACAAGTCACTTCCTCCCAAAGCTGGGAGGGATGGATGATATGTCAGAGGACAAAATCAAGATTCAAAAAGATTTTAACAGTCTAAATGAAGAGTTTAAGCTGTGAGGATAAAAAACTTCAGAGGTCAAGGCCAGCTCTATGCCTCAGCAAATCAGCAAAGTCCAGGACATGGTGAAGGTGACTTAAAAGCGGGGCAGGGGGCAGGGAGGAATCTGCAGAAAAACCATAGAAGGCTATGATTGTCTGGTTTTCTAAAGAACAAAGAATAAGGGAAATAATGGTTCCAGAGTTCTCTGTACTTGGCAGACCACATTCAGAGGGTTTCATCCCTATCGTGAGTTGCCTGCCTGCGAGACAGCTTTACGTGGGGGCATATTCGGTGGGGCTGTCTGATAAGGGGGAGAGCCCAACAATTACATCACGTGACAGACAGTTTCAGAAAATGGGGACTATGAAGCCCCAAGACGGGAAGACTCCAAGGAGGCTTGGCAGTTCTTTTGAACATATTTTGAATGTCTGCCATGGAAAAGAGGGATTTGCTTTATCCTTTGAATCATCACAGGGTAGAATGGGTCTGGTGAGTTGCTTTACAGAGAAGCAATTTGGGGTGAATAAGGACATGTGGTAATAAATAAGAGGCCTGGGCCACCTCTGCAGGCAGCAAGCTTCTATCTTTAGAAGCCCCCCTGCCCCACCCACAGAGGGGCAGGGACCCCCTGGCCAGACCGTCCTGGTGACAGGAAATTCTTGCGTAAGGAGAAGTGTAGATGACCTCTAAGATCCCTGCTGATTCTGAGATTTGGCATTCTGTGGATCTGGTAGGTCTGGGAGACTCTCCTTGGAAAAAAAGAAAATGCATGGGCATTTGGGATCTGGTCTGCTGATTCTGTGAAAGGTGGCAGTGAGAGAGGTGGCCACCTGCTGACAGGACCCAGCCCACTCACCTCTAGCCCATCTTTTTCTACAGCTGGAGAAGGCCTTGGAAAGAAAGCCATTTTGGGAGAAAATAAAAGAAAAAAGAAGCAACTGTGCATGCTGTAGAAAGAGAATACTTGCTTAGAGCGTTTGTTTGATTCTTCTTTGGTTATTTTCTAAGCAACTTGGCAACAGACCTACTGGAGACAGCCTCTATGCTCTGGAGTGTGAGTTTCCAAGCATAGGCACAGATGTTTTGGAAATCTAAACAGGCTGCCTGAAGCTGCTTTTTTAAGTGAAGAACTGTTTTCAACAAATGTGGCAATCCATTTCAAATTAAATATTGTAAAAGATTTTGTGTTTGTGTAAAGAACAGTTTTAACTCCGTGGCCTGACCTAACTTCTTCATGGAGATGATTAGAACTCCTGTCTATTGACGTTCAGGGCCATAGACAATGGATTTTATCCCAAAGAAGAATGGCCCTGGGCAACTCTTTGTCCACCCATGGGGACCTTTTCTCCCATCCTCTGTTATTCAGGGTAGATTTAATATGGCTTCTGTGTCCCTGACCCTGAGTGTTAATTCAGTTAAATAGAAAAATGGAGTCCACATCTTTAGGAAGCTTAAAATCCAGACTGAGACAAAATTTTACCCACATGAAGTGTCTTGAGGATAATTGTAAGGCAATTAGCAGGTCTGGCTATGGCAAGGGTGGAGACAAGCCATACTCACCTTCTCATATGCCAACATGCTTTTTTTTTTTTCTCTCTAGAACGACTCATATTATGGCACCTTCTTAGGAAACATACTTACAGAGAGTGGTGGTTGCAAAGTCTGTTACCTAAATCTCAAAGTGTCCTAGCTAATGTGTCTGCTCCTGTTCTTCCAGAGGCAACTTAGAAGGGAGTATCAAGGAGGAACTTGGTATGAACTTGCTGGCAGCAGAATGAATGTATCTTCCACTTGGCTCTGAGCAGGAATGGAAAGCAAGAATAGTTCAGCCAACTGCATACAGTAATTCTCGTGAATTCATGCTCCACAGATGAGTTGATATATATATTGTCACTGCACATTCATTTTTTGAGTTTCTATCTTTTATAGGCTAAGGTCTGCTACATGTGTGGTACCTGATTTCAAGAAGGATCTTATTCCTGTAGGAGAGACAGACTTGTAAACAAAAATTCTGATAGGCTAGGTACAAAGAATTAACCAATGCACCCTGTTTTCCAGCCATAGACCCAAAGGAATTCTTTAGGACTGCTTTACTTACAAAGTGTTCTGAATTTAACCTTAAGCATGTCTTTATTTTATAACTTTTAGTACACAGTGATTACATTACATTATAAAAGGGACCAAAGAACAATTTTAAAAATAGACAAGAATTGAAAAACACTGCACTGTGTTTCATTTAGTGTTGGGAGAAGGAAGCGTGTGTCTCTTCTTTTTCAGATAGTTATTACCCATCTGAAGGGATTATGTTATTATTTGTGCAATCTTCATGAATCTTATGAACAACAGTGCTCTCCACATAGAAATTAGACATAAGGCTCACCCTTTATTTTTTTGAGTTGGAGTTTCACTCCATAGCCCAGGATGGAGTGCAGTGGTATGCTCACAGCCACCCCAGTATCGACCTGTTGGGCTCCGGTGATCCTTCTGTTGCAGCCTTCCAAGTAGCCGGAACCACAAAAACCATGCCTGGCTAATTTTCTAATTTATATTGTAAGGAAGAGGTCTCACCATGTTGCCCAGGCTGGTCTTGAACCTACAGACTCAGGCAATCCTCTCACCTTGGCCTCCCAAAATGCTGGGATTACAAGCTTGAGACACCAAGCCTGGCCGAGACTCATCCTTTCAACCCTGAAGGCTTCCACTGTGTCTTTTGCTTGAAGGACAGAGGTTGCAGAAAGGATGTTGGATTTGGCTAACCAATGACATGTGATAACTACATTTTGCTAAAGATTGCAATGTTATGCAGCCCTTTTCTCAACTCTTAAAATTTTTCCCTCTTGACTCTTGTTTCTTTAGGAGTGTTGGAAACATATTCCCTGGTTTCAGGCTGGACACACATCTTTCTCCTAAAGTCTGTGTGTCTGTCTTTATTCTACAGGAAACCATTCATCTGATGCTGAGTGTACATTAGCCTCTTGTACGATCTTCAACAGGGAACACACATCATCTTGTTCCTTCCCCTAGACGTTCTTTCCTTTAAGTTATTGAGTTATATCTGCTACCTTGATTTCTTTGCTTCTAGCTGTCTGTTGAAAGAGAATCGGGTATCAAAGTGAAAAGAGGACTTTGGGGTGGGTGATACCTATCTGAAATGCTTTGAGTCTTAGTTGTTTCATTTGTAGCTAGATTGAAGTCATATAATGGATGCAGAGGTTCTTTAGAAATGGTAAAGAGCTATAAAAATACAATGCATCATCATAAAACATGCCCCTGGAATATTGCAACAGCAAGAAGTTTCTTGCCAAATTCACACTACCTGCAAAACTTAGAGTCATCCTTGACACCACCTTCTTCTTTATCGCCTGTATCTAATCTTCCACAAGCCCTGCTGATTCGTATTATGGTATCTGATATTTTTCTTCCCACTGTCTCCACCCTAGTCCATGTTCTCATTCCACCATATTTCCCTCTCCAATCTCCTCTTGACTTTTACGCAATTGGAGTGAAAGTCCTGCCCCACTGGTCAGAAAATTACTTTGCTGCCCACTATTGCTGCCAGCAAATCCCACCTCCCTTTTCTGGCCTCCAATGCCTACCATCAACATTTCTCAGACCCCCTGTTTGTCAATCCAATTCTCCTAATTTATTAACACGCATTCCTTACTCTTTTTTCTTTTAGTTGGAGTCTCACTCTGTCACCCAGGCTGGAGTGCTGTGGCACACTCACAGCCACCCCAGCTAGGCTCTGGTGATCCTTCCACCTCAGCTTTTCAAGTAGCTGGAACTACGGTGCGTGCTATCGCACCCGGCTAATTTTTTATCTGTTATAGAGATGAGGTCTCGCCAAGTTACCCGGGCTGGTCTCGAACCCTTGGGCTCAGGCAATCCACTCACCTCGGCCTCCCAAAGTGCTGGGATTATAGGCTGAGCCACCACGCCCGGCCATTCTTCACTCTTAAGCAGAAAATATACTTGCCCCGACTGGAATGTGACTTCAGCTGTCTGATTTTTCATTCTTTTAACACTTTCAACAAACATTGATTGTTTCTATTTTTGTGTGCAGAGGAATTCTTGCAGAGGAATCAAAGCTCTGTAAGACACAGTTCTTTTTCTCCAGGCATACTGTGGAGTATGAAAGATCTGGGTTTGAATCTTGGCTCTGACATTTCTTAGCTGTGTGATGTTGGATGCAATGCATAATCTTTTCAAACCTCAGGTTCTTCATGTGGTGTTGTAAAGAGTAAATGAAATAATGCGACTGACCCATATCACTGACCTTCTGTAATTGTTAGATGTTATTATTGTCATTATTACTGTTAACAAACCAGGTCAGCAATGGCTGTAATTCAGTGAATGCAGGAACAAAGGAGCTGATGGATCATTCCCGGGTTAGATAAGAAGGCTGTGTTTGAGAGCACAAGTGAAACACTTCCTGGTGATGTCATGAAATAATTGAGAAGAATTTGGTGGGAATACCAGATCATTCTTGTATTGGGTCCTACTGTGACTTGGAGGAGGCATAATTACACTTAAGGGTATAACGATTCTCTTTATCATCTTGGGACCATCAGGGCCACCTGTCTCCTTTTCTTTCCTTGCTTCCTACCCCTACATTTAGAGTATATTTCTCATCTTTACACTTCACTCTTGTTTCTGCTATGAAACAGCAGATTCTCACTGCATTACGGTATAACTCTTTTATTTCCTAAGACTTTGTAAGCTCCTGGAAGGGAGGGAATATCTCACTAACATTGATGCCTTCTACAATGTTACAGTAGTGGGTGTTCCAAAAGTATGTTATGTATACTTCAATAGAGTGTCAGTGATTATCTTAGTTCCAAGCTCAGTCCATAGCCAAAACCCTCCATAGATGTTATCTTTTACAATTTTCCAGGGCTTCTTTACATGATCCAGTCTCCTCATGGTCCTGGAAATATGAAATGCTTCTCGCTTTCTTGTGGTGGCGTAGAAAATTTCACACACTTTGGAGCCAGGAATACTTACATTTGAAAGCCAACTCTGTATTTATTAGAAGTATGTGTGTAGGAGAATAAGCTTCCTGATCTCTCTGAGACCCAATCGCATCTGTAAAATGGGGGTTGTAAAATGTAAACTTTCCTACTAAGTGTTTGGAATATCATAGGTGATGTATACATGTTCCTTCCCTCTCCACTTCTCAATGTCATTCTCATCTCTTCCAGAGATGCTGTTTTCCTCTCTTCACCTCCAACCTACTCACTTTGTCCCTTTAATGGCATATCCCTGTCCTAAATCTTTCCTTGTTATTCAACTTACATGAATTTTTCATTTATTGATTGATTTATCAAACTGTCATTTGGCACTTTCTTTATTGAGTCCTAGAATTAAATACTGCCCTAAGCTGTGGGCTGATGGCCGCAGTAACCTGGGGCACTCCACAAAGCCGAGCCTCTCGGTTAGCCTGGGTCCCTGACGAGGAGACCTTGGCACAGAGCATTGCCCTCTCCAGGACTTACGAAAGATATGTGGCATACATGGGAACTCAAGCACTCAGAGTTCTAGGTTTCTGAAATTTGCATAACTAGATGATCTTAACTGATACAGGTATCTTATCTCCTAAGTAAGGCTAAGGAGGACTTTGTCTTAACCTCTTCCGCCATGTCTCTGTGATACCTCGAGGAGTCTAGGGCACATACCAGGATCTTCGTGTTTGCTAAATGAACACTTTTTGGTGAAATCCTAGCATTTGGGGAGGGAAAGGGATAACAAAGGTCATCTGATGTCAACATTTATTTGTCTGAATCTCTTCATAACTTTTCTGCCTGGTGTTTGAACAATTGTAGAGATAAGAAATTCACTCCATCCCAAGTCAAATTGTCCATTTTTTAGAAAATTATGCTAGAAGTTTCAGCCTTATACAGGTGAAAAATTGATTTCTTTCTTTCTTTTTTTTTTTTTGAGTAAGTAGGATTTATTGGGAGGACAGAGAAGCTCCCACAGTAGGAGGGGATCCGAAGGGGTTGCCCTTTTTTTTCGGGGGGGGGGGTTGGAGTCTCACTTTGTCACCCAGACTGGAGTGCAGTGGCCGCTCCCGGCCACCACAGCCTCCATCTGCTGGGCTCAGGTGATTCTTCCGCTTCAGCCTTCCAAGTAGCTGGAACTATAGGCACGTACCACAATGCCCAGCTAATTTTTGATTTACTGTAGAGATGAAGTTTCATCAAACCCCTGGTCTCAAACCCCTGGGTTCAGGCAATCTTCTCACCTTGGCCTCCCAAAGTGCTGGGATTACAGACATGAGCCACCACGCCCGGCTTTCAAAAATTGATTTCAATGTATTCTCCTCCCCTTGTTCTGAAGTATCTTTCAAGCTGTAAGGAAAACGTTGACTCCTGAGGCCTGCTCCTCACTCTGCTGGCACAGAGGAGAAGGGTGGCTTCCTCTTACTGAATTTACATCAGTGAATTCCATGACCAAGGTGGAATTTTCCCTCCAGTCAAAAAAAGCCTCAAAAGGTGCCAAGTCGCTTGTGGAACAGTTTTCAAGCATGGGGCATGGCCATCAGGTGAATGAAGAGCTTTCCTTTGGCCGTCCCCGAGTGTGGTGCACATTTGAGAAAAGGTAAGTGCTCTCTGTGATTGTGAATTGTGAGGACAAATGGCTACTATGTGAGAGTCCACTGATTTTTCCCTCAGAAGTGACAAAGCAATCCCCACTGTTAGCCACAAAACCACGGAGAGACACTCACTGGATCAGCCCCGAACTTGACTGTGCTGTGTCTAGCCACAGACCCTGCATTTCCCCCAGGAAAAGGCCCATGATTAAAGACATAGAAGGGTCCACTTGCAAGGACCCTGCTGACGTGGATCTGGCCAAAGCCCATGGGGACCGCATTTTATTCTTGTGAACCGCTCTTGGGGCTCTGCAGCCAGTGGTGGTCTCTGGAGGAGCACCGTGTTACATGCACAAGAGCCCGCTCAACCCCCGAGCTACTCAGTCCCAGAGGGGCCAAGAAAGTTGAAAGTTCAGCAGAGGAAATCATATCACAAATTAAAAGGTTTTGAAGCACAACAAAATGGATTTTTCTTGGAAACCGTTTTATTTTTTTAAATCAAAAACAAAACCTCTCAGAAAAACACGACCCAGAGACTTCGGCAATTTGGGGGTGCTCACTCACTTCATCCCTCCCCTCCCTTTCACCTTTTCTCCGTTTGGTGAATCCAGGAGGCAGGAGGCAGGGTCATATTTAACATTTTTGGGGAATGATCTATTTGACAACTGGACAGTCCCCAGAAGAACCTGTGACTTTCCAAGGCTAAGAGATTGAGCTTCCCTCAGAATGATAGAAAGGAAAAAAAGGAGAAAATCTGATGAATTTGTTCAGGTCATTCCCCAAATAATTATGTAACCCATCTACTTTCCAGACACTGGAGAGGTAAAGAGGAACAAGATTCAGCCCTGTCTTCATGGTGGGAGAAATATCTGTTTAATAAATAATTGTAATAAATTTTGATACTTACATATAACCACCTAGAATGTGTAAAGCAGCTTTCTCAAGAATGACTAACATTTGTTGAGTGGCACTGGGTGTCAGGAGCTCAATATTTCCTACTAAAACCCAATGGGGATTGAGGTACCCATTATTATTCTCTTATCATAGATGAGGAAACTGAAGTACAAAGTGGATAATGGACATGGTCAAGGTCACACAGCAAGTAAGAGATGACCACTATGACTAGAACAAGATCTGTTTGTTTTTACCACCAAAAGACTTAACCAGAGAATTATATACACATACTTTATTTTATTTAACCCTCTCAACAGAGCTGGGAGGTGGCAATAAATATATTCACATTGCTTAATGAGGAAGTGGCAACAGACAGATGAAGTAGCAACTTGCCCAAGGTCTCATGTTTAGTGAGTAGCAGAGGCAGGGCTTGACTCCAGGTTAGTTTCCAGCAGTAATCTATGTAGGACAGTCTTGGGCATTTGGAAAGGACAGACTCATGCTATCTATCAGATATAGAAGGGGCTTTGATGTCAACTAGTATTCAGTGTGGTGTCTGGCACCTACGGCACTTTCTGTTGATGTTTGATACCTAAAACTTAATGTAACCTTTTATTCCCTCATAAATGAAACAACTAAGATCCAAGAGGTAAGTGACTTGTTTGAGTTTACATAGCTAGCAAGTGCAATAAATGAAAAACTGGAGGATTAGAAGGCGTTTGCAAGAAGACAAGAGTCTGGTGATTGGAACAGAGATGAGGCGATGTATCTGGCCTCATTTCTGTATTCATTAAGATAGGCTAAGCTGTATGTGGGTACATTTTTTTTCTATTGCTTAACCAAATCTCAGTGGCTAAAAGATGTACAAAACAAAGCTTTGTTTCTTGTTTAAATTTTAACCCGTGGGTTGATGAAAAACTCAACTTAGCCTGGTCCTTGGGGACCAAGGCTGATAGGGGCTCCCCTACTGGATGATTTTGTTATTTTAACACAAAGCTTAGGGGTTCACTACAGCAGGGGAGGAGAGCATGGAGAATTACACTTGGGTAGTTGAATGTTTCTGCCAAAACATGATCTGCGTCACTTCTACTCCCTTCTCACTGACCAAAGAAACTAACATGGCTACTCCTAACTTGAAGGAGGCAAGGTGGTATAATCCTGTATCGGGTTTGGAGGGAGCAGAGACCTGGAATCTGGTATCAGTGAACACTAATGATGTCTTCTTTAATGGCACAATGGTTGAGTGCTTAGGCTCTGGAATTGCTTAGGCTCTGTTATGTCTCTGAATTCCATCGGAGACATTCACTGGTTATGTGATTTTGATTATCTCTCATCTGTGGCTTTTTCTTCTGTAAAATGGCGACAATAATAGTCATATGTCAACACTTAGCCCAGGGTCTGGCACAATGGAAGCCCTCAATGCATGTTAGCTGTAACTATGAGGTCACAATCAGTTGGGAAGTATAACAGTAATATTTATGTATTTTAAATTATATTTATGTATCGTGGAGGAGCTGGATATGGGAGCAACAAGACCGGACACAGATATATCAGTGAGGAAGCTACTGTAGGCAAGAGACAGGAAGGCCCAAACAGGGCAGTGTTTGCGAGGAGAGAAGGAACAGATTTAAGAAAATTAGAAGCTTGGACTAGCATCTCTAGATGATTCTGAGATGTTTCTTAAGGTTAGTTAAATTCTGTCTTCT
Organism: Carlito syrichta; assembly: GCF_000164805.1. NCBI lineage: Eukaryota > Metazoa > Chordata > Mammalia > Primates > Tarsiidae > Carlito > Carlito syrichta. The sequence continues at coordinate 145,738 of NW_007246666.1, read as the reverse complement.
ACCTTGGAGGTTCATAGTTGGTGGCCATGAGGAGTGATTGTAAATTACAAAGTTTATGGTATTTTTTTTTGAGTTGGAGTCTCACTCTGTTGCCCAGACTGGAGTGCAGTGGCCGCTCCCGGCCACCGCAGCCTTGACCTGCTGGGCTCCGGCGATCCTTCCACCTCAGCCTTCCGAGTAGCCAGAATTACAGACATGTGCTACCACACCCGGCTGATTTTTTGATTTATTGTAGAGATGAGGTCTCGCTGCCCAGGCGAATCTCGAACCCACGGCTCAGGTCATCCACTCACCTCAGCCTCCCAAAGGCGCGGGATTACAGGCTGAGCCACCGAGCCCGGCCAGTTTATGGTATTTTTGTTATAGCTGCCCAAACTGACTGAGACAGGAGAGCAGTGTCTTCAGGAAGTGATAGTTTTGCTAAGGTCAGAGAGAGAGTATGTAGTTGAATGGCATTTCCTAATGATGAAAAAGAATGAGAGGGTACTCATGCTGATAGAAACCAGGGATGAGTAATCACAATGCCTTGAACATTTGTCAGTAGATTGACTGGGAGCCAATTATCTCTTGGGCTCCAAATCTCTAGACGAGGCTTCAACTTGTAGGTGTGAGGTTCGAAGGTGAGTAATGCCTTGACCTCAGAGTCTTATCTAATTTCCTTGTGTGGTCTCAGGATCTAGCGTAGGGCACACAATTGATAGCTGGCTAATGTTTAAGTTAGAAGGGAAATAAGTCTCCTTTAGGGGAAAGAAAGAGCCTAAAAAGCCCTCTTCCAACCCGAGATGGAATGTGGGACAGAGGACACCAGGCAGCAAGTGACAACCCATCTGAAGCTGAATAATTTTGCAAGTGTGTTCTTATAAATTACATTTCCGGCATTACGTGTCGTCACTTTTGTCAACGTTGGTCTTTGAGCAGGACAGGGAGTGCCCCTAAGCTAAGCATTCCTTGGCCAGCCTTCCCAAGGCAGAGACCAATAGAGCTTCTGAGGACAGCATCTTGAGTGTGACCATGTGGGAGTCACTGCCTGTCACTGGCAGTGACTTTTAGGACTTCCCTGATCAGACCCCACACATATGCTGTGGGTTAGGGAAGGAAGATGAGCAGATCAACTCAGCTGAGTGTCAGCCCTGTGGGTGGTTCACAAACAGCCTGACCTTTCCACCCCGTGGTGGCACAGTTACTATCTGTCATGTGGCCAGCAGTAGCTCTGTCTCTTGGCCCTCTTTTTAAAAAATTTTTTTTAGAGATGAGACTTTGCTATGTTTCCCAGGCTGGTCTTGAACTCCTGGGCTTAAGTGATCCTCCTGCCTCTGCCTCCCAAAGTGTTGGGATTATAGGTGTGAGCCACTGTTGCCCAGCCAATTCTCCTTTCTTGGTACCCAGCACTCCCTTCTCTTGTCAAATGCTCTATGCCCAGGAAAAAAGGTGACCATACTTAGGAACATTGTCAGTTAAACATGAATTCTTACTTTGCTATCGTAAACCGAATAAAGATGTTTTTAGATCAACTGTGCCATTGCTTACCTCCCTTGTGCAGGTTATAAAGAATCAAGTTGTTCACACCTCCCATTCTATTTTCCCATGAAAAAAATTATTGTGATGAAATTTATCATTTTAACCACTTGTTAAGCATATACTTCAATGGTATTAAGCATATTCACATTAAGTACTTTCACAATATTGTGCAACAGAACCTACAGGCTTTTACTTTGGGTGCCAACCACCCTAGATTCTATCATTTTCATGTTTCTTCAAATACATCTAGCATCTCCCTCTGTATGCAAACCTTGGGAGAGACAGCAGGAAATCACTCTGAAATGCCATCCTCTGCTCTGTGGGGAATGGGTGCTCTAAGATTTCTTTTTTTTTTTTCTTTTCTTTTCTTTTTTGATTTGGCGTCTCACTCTGTCACCCAGGCTGGAGTACAGTAGCACACTCACAGCCACCTCAGCCTCGACCTACTGGACTCAGGCGATCCTTCTGCTTCAACCTTCCAAGTAGCTGGAACTACATGTACATGCCACCATGCCCAGCTAATTGTTTGATTTATTGTAGAGATAAGGTCTCGCCAAGTTGCCCAGGCTGGTCTCAAACCCCTGAGCTCAGGTAATCCTCTTGCCTTCACCTGCCACAGTGCTGGGATTACAGGTGTGAGCCAGTGCACCTGGCTTTACTCTTAAATTTCTTATGCTGTGGACCCACTGGCTTTTTACTTGTGAGTTGCATGGCAATACTCTTTAGCACTTGTTGTAGGGATTGGACATGGTGTGGACCACATGCCATTTAAGACATGAGCACCCTTTCTTCTTTTTACGTGCGAAGAGAAACATGCCCAAATTCTTCCATGGTTATAAAAGCTGGAAAAAAAGACGAAAATAACACAAAATAATGTATTTCTATGGTTTAAACTTTGCTAACACAATTGTAGATCAATAAACCTAAGTTATTAGCATCATTAAAGGTTTCCCAAGATCTCTCTTTGGTAAGACATCCTATGGGCTTCGGATTCCTGCTTGCTCAGCTTTCTAATAGTCCAGCCTAGCGTTGGAATAAGGAAGAAAAAGGGAGGGGGGAGGCTAGCAAGGGTCTTAGTCTATTTGGGCTGCTGTAACAAAAATATCATAAACTGTGTAGCTGATAAAAAACAGAAATTTATTTCTTATAGTTCACAAGGCTGGAAAGTCCAAAATCAAGGTTCTGGCAGATCCAATGTGTGGCGAGCACCTCTTTCTTCATAAACAGAACCTTCTTGCGGTGTCCACATGTACAATGGAAGGGACAAGGCACTTTCCCAGGTCTTTTTTTAAGGGCACTAATCCCATTCGTGAGGGCTCTGTCCTCATGACTTAATCATCTTCCGAAGGCCCCATCTCCCAGTATCATCACTGTGGGTGCTAGGACTTCAACATTTGAATTTTGAGGGGTCACAAACATTCAGACCATAGCAATGTGTGTCACTTTTGATGTTCCACCCAGAACTGGCTTTGCCAACTGGTGTCATTTCTCTGTTGAGATGGGAAGTTGACATCTTAGCGAACATAAGGTCTTTATACCTTTCTGTTTTGGATAAGGACTCAGAGGGTCACTCTGCAAAAAACTCTGTGTCCCAGTAGAGCTTCCTTTGGAACATAAAGGTTGGAATAGGTTGATGATGTGAAGGAAAGCTTAATTTAGAGAATTTATTCAGTCATTTGTTCATCACATCTTAACTGAGCACCTACTATTGTGCCAAGTTCTGTATTGGATGCTTCAGTAACTAAGACGAGTTAAATGGTTCCTGCCCCGTAACTTACAGTCCAGCGGTATGCCCTTGCCTACCCAGGTACTGTGTCTTTAATGTACAGTGACTCCCTCAACCGTGCCACAAAGCCAGAATCTCATAAGAAGATGTTCTGGGCTACCCACTTCTCTTCACAGAAAAAGGCCTCAACCTTCTTGTTTCATTCCCATCTTGTCCCTACCTTCTCTTCTGCCTCTGCATGAATTGGGACCTAATCTCCTACTGATCTTTTCAGGCCCAGGCCTAAAGTCAGTTTCGGCATCTCCATCTTGGTACTCAAGAATTCTCCCATGATCAGTGTTTCACACTCGAGACCTGGATTGCTGCATCTTCTCTGCCCCTGGTCCTTATTCCCTCTGACGTATCCTGGTCTCCTGAATCTCATCCATACCTTAATCAGCCTTGCTGATACCATCTATGCGGCCAACCGTTCCTCCCCAGGAGGGTTCGTTAGCCGCACAGCCAATTCTCAAATTATACATTCATTTCTCCCTGCTTTGAGTAGCTGTGTGCTCAGAGAGTATCAATATCCGCCCGTTTTAGCACAAGTCCAAGGAAAGCAATCACAGAAAGAGAAGCAAATGGCTATTTCTATGTCTGTAGCGCCCTGCTATATGTTCTCTTTGATGCTTTTTGAAGAAACACAGAAGCACATTCTTTGCTTTATCTCCTTGGGTTACCCATAAGGCCACTCTGCTCCCTAAGAGTAATAACCTAAAGTATAATTTCCTGAAATATAACTGGCAGACATTCCTCTACCCTTACCCTCCTTAGTACCTACTAACACCCCATAGAACTAGCATTCTGTAGAACACATTTAAGGAAAAACAGAGCCAACAGCTGCCATCTTTTTCAGAGATTCTGTGATTGTCATTAAGGTTTAGATTTTCTGTCAAACAAATCAAGGTAACACCATGTGTAGACTGCCAAATGTAGATGGACCGGCCAGTTACTGATGTCAAGTTGCATTAAAATTCTCTTTGGGTCTTCATGACTGTAAATTATCCTCCACATGGCTGTCTGAGTGGTCTTTCTAAAACGCAGCTGAAGCTTCACCATTTGTCGAGGGAATAAAAACCAAGTTCTAGAAAACACAGTTCAAAGCCTGTCATGAGTGACTCTGACCTATTCTTCTATTTTCATCTCTCCAGACTCCTAAGGTCACCTCAGTCTGTCTAGGCTACCTGCTTTCACTTGTTCACTCTTCAGTGCTTTCCTTTGTCTCCATGACGTTGCAAATGCTGTCCCCCCCGCTGATAGTATGCGCCCACTGTCTTCCAAGCCTCAACTCAAACACTCCTCCTATGAAAGGCCTTCCTTGCTTCCATGGACAGAGTTAAGCGCTTTCTCTCACCTCACATTAAAATTGATCCCATTCACATCTGTTTATTACTCATTAATTGTGTCGTGTGTGGTTTTCCCACTTGCCTTCACAGAGCAATTTCTCCGTTTCGTCATTTTTTAAATCCCCAGTGTCTAGTACGTAGTAAGAACTTAATATGTATTTGTTGGAAGAATGAGTGCTTCGATGAAACAAACAACAAAAGTAGAGGGTGCTACTTGGTTACAGATTTGTAGCTGGTGGTCAATAGAAGAATAGGTCAGAGTCACTCATGACAGGCTTTGAACTGTGTTTTCTAGAACTTGGTTTTTATTCCCTCGACAAATGGTGAAGCTTCAGTTGCGTTTTAGAAAGACCACTCAGGTTTTTTTTTTCTTTTTTTTTCTCAGAAAGCCATTGTTCCTGCTTGGAAACTCCTTCACTTCCATGCTCACCTGGTTGATTGTGGTAATTTCCCACCTTATACATCCCTTTCTTCTCCCCAACAAGGTCAAAGTCCCCTATTGTGGTACTCAGGGGCCTGCATGTTTCTTCTTCTTCTTCTTTTTTTTTTTTTGAGTTGGAGTCGCACTCCATCGCCTAGGCTGGAGTGCAGTGGCATGCTCATGGTCACTCTAGCATCGACCTGCTGGGTTCCAGCGATCTTTCCGCTCCAGCCTTCCAAGTAGCCAGAACTGCAGGCATGTGCCACCATTCTCATTTAATTTTTTGATTTATTGTAGAGACAAGGTCTTACCAAGGTGCCCGGGCTGATCTTGAACCTGCAGGCGCAGGCAATGCAATCGCCTCGGTCTCGCAAAGTGCTGGGATTACAGGCTGAACCACCGAGCCCGGCTGGCCCTGCATACTTCTAATAGCTATAATTTCACTTACTTATGGGTTATTTTCTCCTTCACTAGACTGCAATTCCCATGTTTGATTTTTCTCTTCACTGTCTTCCCAGCTCCTGGGCAGCCCTTGACTTGGATGAACAAATGAATAAATAGGAAACCTAAAGTCCAAGTTAAGCAAATGCAAAGCCCGGAAGACGGTGGGAGGCTGCCTGCGGTCCAAAGCTGACAGAAACAAGCAAACAAACAGGGGAAGGAAGTTTGTGTTCAGACACAACGAGTTTGTGGTGACTTCCTTGGGCCAGGTCACACACACTGGTGTTTATTTAAAAGCTCCGGGTTGGCCTGATCCTTCCTATGCTCACAATTCTCTGATAGTTGAGAGACTCGATCAATGTTGGTTTACACAAGGTAAGCGATCATTACAGTAGCGGACATCTCTTATCAGTCCTGTGCTCCAACCTCTAGGGGGAGCCCAAGGACTCCCCCTTCTCTCCCAAGATAACCCAAACAGAAGTGACAGAAATCTTTTTTTTTTTTTTTGAGTTGGAGTCTCACTCTGTCGCCCAGACTGGAGTGCAGTGGCCGCTCCCGGCCACCGCAGCCTCGACCCACGGGCTCCGGCGATCCTTCCGCCTCAGCCTTCCAAGTAGCCAGAATTACAGGCGCACGCTACCACGCCCGGCTAATTTTTTGATTTATTGTAGAGATGAGGTCTCACCTGCCCAGGCGGGTCTCGAACCCGCGGGCTCAGGCCATCCACTCACCTCAGCCTCCCAAAGGCGCAGGATTACAGGCTGAGCCACCGAGCCCGGCTGACAGAAATCTTCGTGGGAAGGATAGGCAATTATAAATGGAGGGGGACTCAGCAAACACTCTCCTATTCACCCCCTGTTATGCACAACTTGCTTTTTTTCTCTTTGCTTTTTTCTTTACTCTTCCTTCCCTGTTGAGTTTGCCATCAGATAGGCTTCTTTGAATGGGTTCAGAGATGTCCTCCAAAGGTGCTCAACTCCAGGTTGCTAGGTTGGGAGACATAGGGATTTGAGATCCAACGCTATAATTAGGAGTAAAGGTTGAGGTTTTGCCTGGAACATTCTTGGTATCTTCATTCTGTAAGTTCACATCATAGGAGAGGCAGGAGGTACAAGATAAGCTAACACATCAGGAAGCCAGGCATGGTGCTAGACTCTGATGAATTATGATGAATTAGACAAAGTTTCTGCCCACAAAGACCTTAAGTCTCACCATTTATTCAACTAAGTTTCAGTGTTTTGGCTAAATAATCACTGGCAAAAATGCAACACAAAGGATTGCTGGTTTAATAATACAGTTGTAGTAAGAAGAACAGCAACAAAAAACCAAGAGGTTCTAATTTGCCATAAACTTAAAATGAAAACCTAGTGTGATGTGGCTGCTGAAATGTTTGTGTAATTTTAGGTTCCATTAATAGAAATATATACTTCGTGAATCAAAGTAGTTAATAGTTCCATTATAATTAGTGCTGGTCAGTCCACATCTAGAGGATTGTGTTTCCTTCTGGACACCACACGGATAAATTAGAGTGTGTCCAGAGACGGGTGGCCAGGATAGGAAGGGGCCTGGAAACCTCATCATACAAGGATGATCGCAGGACCTGGGAATGCTTAGCTTGAGAAATAAAAGACTTCGGTGGGAGCATAATAGCTATTTTTCAAAGCGTTGTCATATAGAAAGGGGCCGGGCCAACTCCATGAATTGTTCCACAGAACAGTTCCCAGAAATAGCACTTGAGTGAATGGTAGGAATGGGAGAAATTTTTAGCTCCACATGTGGAGAACATTTCTAGCATTCAGGCTGTCCAACAGGGGACTGGATGGTCTCTTTTCTTAGTACTTCACTTTCTATCTCCTTTTCTGCTTCTCCTTCTCAGGGTGAGAACTAATTTGTAGGTTACCTTTTTTTCACTGACAGTCTCAAATCCCTTGGTCACCCTAGAGGAATTAAGCCATAGAGTTTACTTCTATGTGAGTGAAAGGTGATATTGACATCTAACAATATGCTCAGCACTTTACAGAGATAATATTGAATTCCAAAGCAAAGGATCATCTTCATTTTACAGATAAAGAAACAAAGCTTAGGTAACATGTTTGAGGTCACATAGCTATTAAGTGGGAGAGCTGGGATTTGAACCCAGTAATTCTGCTATCATACCCTATTCTCCTAGCCTCTCTACTATACTTGCCTCTCCCCCCACCAAAATATAAATTCATTTAAAAAAAACCTAGGTGGATTAGTAGTTTGGGTCAATATGGGCTAATAGAGTAGTGCCACCTCCCTGCCCTCACCTCCAAGTAAATAAGGGGCAGAAATAATTATGTAGCTTCTGTGGATATGTTGAGGTCAGTCATGCTTAATGTGTTCTCCTGGACCTGTCACTGCATGCCACCTGAACTATGCGCAGTGTCTTAAAAGAAAACAGTACTCAGAGACACCCCATGCTCCAGATGGTCTGCATATGTCACCAGCCTTTTTCTTCCTCAATGACACAGCCAGGATTCTGATGTAAACGCCATCTTCTTTTTCTGACACTCTCGTCTCATTCCACTGGAATCTGGGTATTCCATTTTATTTTATTTTGAGTTGGAGTCTCACTCTGTTGCCCAGATTGGAGTGCAGTGGCCGCTCCCGGCCACCATAGCCTTGAACTGCTAGACTCAGGCGATCCTTCCACCTCAACTTTCCAAGTAGCTGGAACTACAGGCGTGTGCTACCACGCCCAGCTAATTTTTGATTTATTGTAGAGATGAGGTCTCACCAAGTTGCCCAGGTGGGTCTTGAACACGCGGAGTCAGGCAATTCACTCATCTTGGCCTCCCAAAGCATGGGATGACAGGTTGAACCACTGAGCCCGGCCCTGGGTACTCCATTTTAATTGTGCTTTTATTGCTTTACATAAGACAAAGGCTTTTGTCATGAATAAAAATATGGAGAAGTCTTTTCCTTCTTCAAGACCTCTGTGACTCACCAAATACACACAAACCACAACTCAATAAAGTCAAGATTAAAGTCTATGCAGAATAAATCTCTCAATGAATATGATTTTGCTTTCTGTTACCACAAGTCATCCAAGCCCTTTGATGTATGTTGGGCCCTCTTACCCATAGACCTCTGTCCTATCATCACTTTCCCCAGCCATGAATCTTATGCCTGTGTGATTGTGCAGTGGAGAAGAAGTCTTGTCTAACAGAGGCAGAGGGAAGGTTTCCTGGAACATGTGGAGGAAAATCAGAAAAATGACCCAAATGAAAGATAAACCCAGAAAACAGATAGCTTGCCCATCTGAAATCCTTGCCTGTGCTCAATCCAGAGGCTGCTGGAATAACTGAGCAAGATTGATTTAGGGGGAGTTTTGCCCACATTTTGGTCTTCTGACTTTTGTTTTGTATAGAATCATGTTGTAAAATTGAAAAAACACACACACTTCAAACAGTCCCCGAAACAACATATTTTCCAGAGATAAATTTATATTTACCACCTGAGGCTGCAGATCTGTGGCACTGGATACCTAGCTGTTAAACCAAAGAGATTCACTGAGTCATCAAAATATGTGATTTCTGGTATACATGACAACATTTATTTTGGTTTTATTGCTTTGAGCAACTATGAATTCAGAGAACATACGGGCCATCTGTTCTGATAAACTTTAGGTGGCTTGAATTCTTTGCAGTATTTTTTTTTCCACCAAAGTTTCTCTTAGGGCAATCAAAACCTTCATTTTTATTGTGTTCATGCCCTTTTACCCAAAATAGTTATCTTTTAATTTTAGGGATAAAAGAGAGGCTGTGGTTATAGCAGTAACTGTTATGGACTCTCTCGTTTATTCAACTAATGAGAAAAGGAATAGAACTCGTTATTTTTAAATGACATTCTTCAGACGACAAACTGTAAATAAACTGTATATTGTCCTTTGAGTGTAAGAGCCTGAGGTGGAAACTCCACATATGGCCATCGAGAGGTCTGGTCTGGGGTTTCCAAATGCTTCAAGTGACTGCTGACATGGTTCGGCCATTGGATCCATCTGCTTATGCTGAAGGAAGACAAACTCAGACTAAGGGGAGCTACTCGTTTTACACATTGAACTGTGACATTCGTCATTTTTACAACCACTGCTGATGTGAGCGTTATGTAAACTGTCCCGGGTGCAGTAAAAACAGCCCCTCTGGGAAATTTTAGGACAGTCCAAAATGTCTGACACTGAGAAGAATGACTTTTCCCCTCTCGTTATCAAAAAGCAACTGAGGGTAAGAGAAGGGGGACGCTTGCTCAGATTTTTTTTGTGTGAGGGAAAAACTGCGTCAGGGCTCTACTGTGGTGCTTTGCGCCTCACCCAGTCTTTTCTTCTCCAAGTAGGACCAAACCTGTGCTGTGTGGCAGGTGCCTTGCTTTCTTTCTGCCTCTCTGCCAAATACACCTTGAAGGCCTGACCCACACATTGTCCTTCCTACCCCCGTACCTCCGCCTCCAGCTTCCCTTTAGAATGAGTTCCAGCCCTCTTGGGACTCGTAGCCTCTATCCCATTCTTCTCAGTATGATATTGTTCGACGGTCCCCTGTCTGCTTTTCTGACTTTTCAATGAGGGATAACAACAGGGCCGACGTGGGACACGGGCCCAGGAACTGAAGGCAGAGGTTGGATTGCCAGTGGTGGAGCTAGAGCCAGGACTGCTGCACCCGAGGTCCATGTGGACTCGAAGAGCCAAAGAGATGAGCCTTGTCAAAGTTCCTAAGTGAGAACTGAGGTCTAGGCCACGGGGAGGCTGGTGGCGTACAGGACCTTGCTGTTCGAAAAGTGGTCCCTGGAGCGGCACCATGTGCAACACCTGGGGGTTTGTCAGAGATGCAGGATCTTCGACCCCCATCCCTTTCCTACTGAATCAGATCCTCAGGTGAACATAAAAGTTTGAGAAACTCTTCCCTGGAGAACCCAAGGTAGTATCAGGGTTAGGGACCCAGGACCGGCTGAGAGTTTAGAACTCAGCAGGGGTGAGATGGGAGTGACAGTAGGTCAGGGACCAACAGGTGGAGGCCAACGTGTGTGTGTGTGTGTGTGTGTGTGTGTGTGTGTGTGTGGCGGGGGGGCAGGGTGATCACTGCCAACACCAGTGACGGGGGCGGAGTGGTGGTTGGGCTCGAGGCTTCCTCCTTGTGCTGTGGTGTGTGGTATATGGGTATATCCAGACAGAAAGCTGAAAGAAAGACCCTGATCCTCTCTTCAGCCTCTAACTGGGTACAGGCCTGGAAAGCAGGGGACCCACCTTACTCCTGTGTCTACTCCAACTTAGCAAGGCACCTTGCACATCACAGAGGCCTGATCAGCCTCTGCTGAACTGAATAGGTCTCCCCTGCCTTACTTGTCCGTTACACAGCTTAGGGTGAGGGTAGTGGAGAGTTGCCATTGATTCTGCCTTTTCCTCAGGAGTTTCCTGGTGAGATAATGACTTTGTCTATTTTCTTCAGGAGAAAAACACCCTGCTGGATCGGAGATGGCATCCCTCGAGGGTCCAGGCAATGCCCCAAAAGACCCAAGCGCCTGCCTGGGTGTTGATCCACCCATATGGTATTGCCGCAAAAAGGAAAGTGGTCCTGCAGGTTCTCGCTGTCAGTGTCTGAAAAGTCAGTGCCCAGATGCCAAGTCCAGAGTCTTGCTGAGCACTCCGGTGACTGCCCTTGCCAGCTTCTGCAGGACCTCAGGAACGAGCTCTGCCTGCAGCAGCCTTCCCCTGGCAAGAGTTAACGCTAAGGTGCAGCTGAAGGAATGCGAAGGCTGGAGAGCCAGCTCGGGGGATTGCTATTGCAATCAGAAGACGGCCCAAGTCAGAGTTCCAAAGCCCTTTGAAGAGATGCCAGCTCAGACACATGTTTCCAATTATCATGTACAATCTTGAGACAGTGTGCAAGTTGCACTTTCATTATGTCAAAGTGAAAGGAATGGTGGGGGCGAGATAAAGGGGGAGCGGCCGCCAAGCTGGAGACGGCACTGAGCTGTGGCACCAAACCTTAGCCAAGGCATCACGCTGGCCTCCATACCGAGTCTGACCCGGGAGCTGGGGGCACATGGCACCTACTCTGACAGCCCTTTTGTTACTTCTTATTTTGGGGATTGAGGAAACCCAGCCAATATGACTGGAGGAGGCCCCATCTTCAGAAAGACATTAGACCAGCTCTTCAGTTTTGGTCTAAATGGAGACAAGATTTTGTGGAAACCACGGAGGATGAACTGTGCCTTCCTGCAGGATTTCACACGATTATTCTCTGAATTTTTCCAAGATCTGTAATTGCCAGAGAAGCAAATTCCTTTGCCAGTTGTAGCTCAGAATGAGGTAAAAGAATAGAGATTCACCTCTAATGGAGATCTCTCTGCCATGCAGGACTGGGCAGCCTCTTGGTTGGATTATACCTTGTTTGGAATTCTGGAATCAGTCTGAGCACAGGACAATAATTTCACTCAATGTCTTTCTCCAAGCACAGTTCAAAGTTGTTTCTTTCAGGAAGTCTTTCCTGGCTTACTCTTTCCATGTGATTGCTTCTTTTTATTGTAGTCACTGTTTAGAATGTTTGTTGGATGGATTTGTATATTGTCATGTTTTTAAGTCAGTGTGTGAGTGCATGTTGTGCAGAATGATAACTTCCTGGCTGCTTCTTGGCTCCCAGGGATTATTCATATAACGCACACACCCACCCACACATGCTATCTTTGTGTGTGTCTTTTGCATTTTGTGTCTATATCTGTGCATAAATGCAAATATAGCTGTCTATACTGAATATTTACTAATGTTTTATATACAATAATTTACTATGTGCCAAACACTGAACTAAGTGCCTTACAATACAATGAAGTAGGCCCTAGTATTATCAACCACATTTTACATATAAGAAAACTGGTGTGCAGAGAGAAGCAATTTGCTCAGCATCACATGGCTGAGCACAACCTCACACAGTGAGGCTAGGCTTTGACCTTGACAGACTGATCTAGCTCTTGACCATGACACTAACCTCTGAAAGCTACTCAGATGCCTCCTGTGCCTCAGGAAGGACCTTGTCTTTAACTCAAACGGTTAACCCATTTATTGCTGGCACAAGGCAGGTGCACAGGGCAGGGAACAGAGGTGAGGATGGTGGTGATAAAGAAAATGACGGAAACTAAGTCCTGTCTTACCTGCCCCCAAGACACTGATCGCCACTAGCAAGATGGGGTCCAGATGCTGAAGGGACGCTGACATGGCAGCCCTGGGTCGGTGGCTTCTCCTTGGGCTGCTGCTTTGTGTGTGGGAAGAGCTGCCCAACCCACTCTTGGCCCTGAGCCCCCTGAGCCATCTTCACACACCAGATGAACTTTGGGAAGGTCAGAGTTTTTCAGTCGCAGACCCAAGTGAAGCGGAGCAAAACAGATCCCATGTGCTTGACACGTGGAAAGTCTCAGAGCCAATGGTTTGCAAACTTGCCAAGGGCTGGGGGAGTGAACATATCCCGGAGAACCGTGGAGCCGTTCTCTGGCAGCCGTGCACAGGAAGAGATAGCACAGCTTTCCCAGCCACTTGCCTGAAGATAGACTTTAGTTTTAGAACCCATAGGCTTGCTCAGATCTAATCATAATGTGCTCGATACGTAATTAGCTTGGTACAGAATTAACTCAGAACTCATTTGTGTACTAAGTGCACAACATATTTCGTACAGTACCCAGCACATTAACAAGCTCTTACAAATGCTAAGGGTCACTACTAACATTGCTTGTCACAGAATGAACCTATGATATGTTGATAAAACTGTTCATGAACTTCCTTGTCTTGTGGAAAGCTGTTCCAGCACACCCTAACATCCTTTCAGGGTTTCTCAGCCAATCTACTTTTCAAAACTAAGATTTATTACATACTTAAGTGCTAGGCACTTAAGTATATTTATGTGTATTATCTCATTTAATGATCTCTAAGCCCTCTGATAAAAGTATTATCATTATCCCCTCTTCCCAGATGAAGAAATTGTCAGAGAGTTTCTATAGGTCCATTGTCAGAGATGTTAAGCAAGTTGCTTATGGTCACACAGCCTTAGCAGAAGTGCCTTGCTAGTCTGACTCCAAAACCCATGCTCTTAACCACTGCGCCAGAACTTTTAGAATTCAGCTGACCCCAGATTGAGGCAGAATCACTGATATTTTATGATGTCCACTGACCAGAGGGTTTCCCTTACCCTATATATGCAAATGCCGATGAATGAATGTTTAGTGAACACCACCCTACTTGCTTCTCTCCTACAATCAATGCAGGCCTTGTTAAATTAGGAATAAAGTACTCCACCTTACCCTTGCATAGCACTTGACCGTTTGCTTTCAAATACATGGTTTTGCTTCATGCTCTCAACTCTGGGATACAGGAGTGATTATTTTCACTTCCCAGCTGCAAGAACTGAGCTCAAGGAGGATCTGTGGCTTGCCAGAGGTTCACAGGTAGAAATAGGGGAGCTGGGGCCAGAGTTTGTACCATGACTCCAGACTGCTTCTTCGGCACCAGGGTGGGCTGATGCCCCGACTCTGAGCACCCCTGGCCTCCCAGCTCCAGTCAGGCCTGTGGAAGAAAGACTGAGGTCAGGGCCGAACCCAGGCCCCTGGGTTCTCAAGGGCTCACACTTCCATACAGTGCTGCTTCTCTCACTTAACCGTCTCTTTTCCAAGGGGAAAAGGACGGCCCACACAGGACAGATCCTGACCTGTTGTTCTCTGTGCCAGGTCTGGGCGGATCTTCCTCCTACAGTGAAGATGGTGCTGAGGAGAAAATGGCAAGAATTTGAGGAAAAGCAGGCCTGTGTTTCGCTGGAATGAAAATAATTGTTTGGTTGTTGCTGAAAATCTGTCCCCCCTGGGAAGCTTGCTGTTAGCAGGGAGTTAGTGGGGGAAGCAGGGAGTCAGACAGACTCGGGACATGAAGTCAGGCGCCCTACTGTCTTCCAGAACCTGCCTTCAGCCTGAGCCTGGCTAGGAGAGCTGGGCTGTGTCAGGCGGAGGGCGAGCCGGGGTGGGCAGTAGTTTCTTGGGCGTGCTGGAGCGATGCTTTCCAGTAAAGGAAGTTCCGAGGGAAGGGGAATATTCTCTCGCCCTCTGGGCTTTGGGGGAACCCGAGTGGAAAAATCTCAGTGAGTCACATGAAGGAAAATTTGCGGGATGTGCAGCTGCCGAGCCTCAGCAGACTGGGCGGTTTGGAGCTGTCTTCTCCACGTGTTCAAGCAACGGGGGCCCTGGCGACCCGGGCCTTCCTCTGGGGGCAGCCGGGGTGGGTCTGAAATCCAGAGCTCACCCCCCACCCCACCCCGCCCCGGTGTGTGGGAGCAGAGCCCAAGCTGCGGAAACCACCAGGCGCGGGGTTGTTTTTGGACGGCTTCGACGCTGTTCGGCCAAACTGACATCCTCTCGTCTTGTGTGAAAACATTGGCTCCCACGCTGGATCTCCTGAGTCCTAGGCCTAGAGGAGATTTTGCCTTTGGGAAGGTAGTGGTGTGTTCCTGGGGTGAGAAGGGGGGAGGTCAGGGTTCTTCTTCTTCCGAGACAGGCAGGAGAGCAGCCCACATGGAAGTGAGATGCCTCAGCCTCTGCCCTTCCTCAGAGGGTCTTCCCTCTAAGGCGGTCCGGGGGAGCCAGAGACCCTTCTCAGGTGTCCCAAGTGCCTTGTGGTGTTGGGAGCAGCTCTCCAGGACCCTCTGCTGGTGCATCTGCTCACAGGCCAAGTCTTCCCGTCTGGAAGCTTCCCGAGTGCCTCCTTCTCCACTCTTCTCTTCCCACATCCAGGACCCCAGCCCCACCCAGCTCTGAAGGAGCCCCCAGGAACTTTTGTCAGGGGCTGAGGGGGGACTAGGATGACTGAGACCACTGGCATTGGCACCCAGTCCAAAGTCACAGACATAGGTCAGTCGAAGGCTCCCTGCCCGAGGCTTCTATCTCGCCGTGTGTCTCAGCACAGAATGTTCTGGTTGATGTTTCTTGAACATAAATCTTTATTCCAATTGCAGTAACTTTGGTAGAAAAAGCAGGGCACATTTCTTCATGCTTTTACCCTAATCAAACGGCTCTCACGCCAAAGCTCCCGACGTTTCTCATTTGCCCTATTTGGATTAGGGTGGGGGTGGGGCAGGACAGTGAGCTTTACGGAGGGAATGAATAAGCCCATTCGCTTTTTTTCTCAGATGGACAATTTGGGCCTGTTCTCTTGAAAGCCAAAGTAGGCATTTCATCCTGGGGGGTGGGAGGGTGGAGGGGATAGATGGAAGCGCTCTGTCTGGGGGGAAATACTGTGGCTTCAGGGAACATAGAAAATAAAAGTCGAAGGAAAGGCAGCAGAGTGAGGATGGGTGGAGGCCTGCTCCAGGCTGAACCCTGGCATCCGTCTGTCACCTTCTCCTCTCTCAAATTTGCTCCGGATACAGGCAGTGTTGATGCTCCCACCCAAAAAGCCCCATGAAACCACCCAGGATGCTGATAGAGGTGAGAGGACACATCTCCCTCCTCCTCCTTCTCCTTGTCCTCTCCTCCCCTTCCTCACACTCCCTCTGTCCCCTCCCGGCTTGGCTCACCTCTCCCCTCATCTCCTGGTTTATTTATATGAGTTCTAACTCCATGCATCTCTGTCTTTTCTTTCTCCCGTCTTTTTTTTGACCCCTGGTCCCATGCCCCCAGCCACCTTTGGTCACCTGTGGATAGCATCCAGTTAAGAACAAAAAGGTTTTCATACATTCTTTCCTGACAGGTCTCTGGCTTCTCTGGCTGTGGGCCGATATTGGGGCCACTGGAAGTCGCTGCTGCTGCTGCTAGTGGGTGACAAGGGTTTCGGAGGCCCTATTGTTTTCTTGGGGTAATGAAGTCTTTCTGCAGGAAGCCGCTGAGGGATAAACTGAGGAGTAGCCACTAGGACTAAGGCAATCTTAACGTGAAATCAGATCTACCGTGACAGACCTCATGAGATTATTTTGTTACAGCCCTTCCAGGCAGCAGATATAAAAATAAGCAGCCTCACGGGTCTCTGGCGCAAACCTCCTCCTCTCTCATACAGTAAGTTCCCCCAGGACGAGCCTGGGCCTCTCTGAGGCTGGGGGCAGCCCTGTGCCCAGGGTGATCTATGTTCTGATGAGGCTCCCTAAATCTCCCCATAGGAAGCAATCAAGGCTCATGCATCTGGGCCATGGCCCAGGTAATCCAGGGATTAGGTAGTTTGGGCTCTGGAACGTACAACAAAGTTGCAATCCAGCCGACTCCCCTTCCTAATCACGCCCGGTTCAGGTTCATATCTGAAACCAGTTGGCCTTCCCGAAGTTTCAGTGCGGGCAGGGGTGGAGGTGGGGAGGGCAGGATGGGACACAGGTAGGCCTTCGAGGGAGCCCGGGGGTGCTGTGGCTAATTCGATCTGCAGCCTCCAAAAACTCGCATCTGACAGATGATCTTACGGAGAAAAGCGACTCGAGCGCCGGCACACGGGATGCTTCCAAAAGATTTAATAAATAACGACTTTTTAAAACTGTATAAACTATAAATTACCATGCAGTCCTTATAATTTAAAATAATTTACAGGCTGAGGTAGGGAGGGGCCCAGGAGAGTGTGGAGGGGCAGGGGGGGGCGGGGGCGCCTCGGCAGGGCAGGCTCTCCTCACCGGCTTCCTGCTGAGCACACACACGCAGGCCGTGTCGATCCGAATGAACCTCCAGGCGGCCTGCTTGCCATCCATGGTGAGCGCCTTGACGAAGGTGTGCGTCGTGGTGCAATACGAGTTCCAGTGCTTGGCGTCAATGCCCCGGCACCCGCTGTCCACGGGGTTGGGGTCTCGGCACTTGGTCTCAAAAAAGTACTGCTTGAACACACTGTTGTTAATGTTCACCTCTCCCAACACCATCACCTCCTTGCCCTTGATGTCCGTGGCGGTGGTCTTGTCGCCCACCCACACGCTGACGCTGTCGCACACCGAGAACTCCCCCCTGTGGAAGACAGGGTGGGACGGCGACCGCTTGCTCCTGTGAGTCCTGTTGAAGGGGACGGCGCCCGTGACCTCGAAGTCCAGATCCTGCGTGTCTGCGGCTTCGGGTGGGGGCTGGGTGCTAAACAGCACTCGGGGGGAGCGTAGCCGCCGTTTCTTAAACAGCTTGGGGTCCACAGTGACGTTGCGGGTCTGCCCTGCCACCCGGGCAGCTATCGCCCCCGCAGGGGCGCGGCGGGCTCGGCGGAGGGCTGTGTCGAGGGAGTGCTGCAGTTTAGTCCAGTGGGCTTGAGGGATGGCGTGTCCTGCTGGGACATTGCTCTCTGAGTACGGTTCTGCCTGTACTCCGATCAGAAACGCTGTGATCAGAGTGTAGAACAACATGGACATTACGCTACGCACCTGGAATGAGAAAAGAAAGATGAGAATTACTCCACGCGGTATGAAGTGTTGTCAAAGGTGGCTTCGGAGGCCCTCGGAGTTGACCTCCCGAGAGGATCCCAAGGTGGTTTCCCCGGTAGGCCTGGGTAAGAAGACCCTGGCATTTGTCAGGCAAACTGGAATACTTCTGCGAGTGAAAGGGTGTGCTAGCAATGATTACACTGGGACAACAGGCATAAGCCAGGGCTGACTCGGGCATCTGGGTGTATGATGACCCCATCTATAAGGCGGGCTTTTCCAGAATGGGACAGAGGCTCTGAAATTCTGCCCACTAGCTTGGTATGAACTTGGGTGCATCACCTACAGAATCCTTTGAGTTCTCTGACTGTCCGCTTGAGGCAGCTGAGGGAGGTGAAGTGGGTATATATGTACCAAGTTGACAGGTGAGATGAGTTTGACACTTCTCCCCAACATTTATGCCATGGTGGTGGAGCTGGCTCTGCTCAATAGCTTTGAATCCCTTGGGAAGGCACTGGGAAGAGCTGCTGGGGACATCTCGAAGCCTGAGCCCTGAGTACCTCACTTTAGACAGCAGATCTGGTGACTTGGAACCCTTGCTATGAATTCACAAAGCATCACGTTTAGAAAAATCTTGTGACTGGGACCACTTTGGCCCATGCACCTATTCAGCCACCATTCCACACACGTGATATGGATCATGGTTCCTCTTTGCATGACGTTTTTCCAAATGTATCACTTCTATCTTCTCATTAGTCTGTGAGTTAGTTTAAGATGTATCATCTTTCATTCACATACAGGGAAACCGATTCACAAATAATTAACGAACACGAAAACATTGGAAACTGGAATGAACCAGAAATAGAATTCAAAACTGACCCCTTACTAAGCCAGCCTGCCCTTCCATCCATCCTTCCCCCTCCCTCCCTTTTGCCTTTATTCTTGAAGATGTCTTTTCTTTTTATTATTTGTTGCTATGCGAGTATAGACCAGATGAGATGAATCAGTCTCCAAGAGGGCTCCATACTGCATTGCGGTTACCCCGCAAATGAGCCCCCACTCCCTTGGACAAATAATTATGGGATTAGTTCTCCTCCTAGAGGGCCTTTCACCTGCTTCTGTTGAGCTCCTATGCACACCTATAGATGTGCAGGAAATGTCACCTCCTCTGTGAAGCTTCCTGGATCTTCTTGATAGGATTAGAGGCAATTCCTATAAAGAGTGTTCTCCAAACTTCCAATATCTATCCATTCTCCCATCTCTCCTTCCCACTCTAACAGGTCATTCTGCTGCCTACCCACTTTTCCAGCATGGCACAGATGCCCACCTACTCCTTGAAGCCTTCTCAGATCGTTTCAATCAAGAGTGATCTCTTTCTGTTCTGAAGAACATCAGTGCACGTGTGTGTGTGTGTGTGTGTGTGCACATGTGTGTGTGTGTGTGTGTATGTGTGTGTGTGTTCTCTCCTACTAAATCAGTGTAATGAGAAGAATTCTGTGTTGGATCCAGGGCTAGAAAACCTAGTTTGGGTGCCCACTCAACTACCTGTTACCAGAAGAAAGCCACATAATTTCTCCCAGCCTTAGTTTTCTTGCTGATAAATGGTGAGCAATAAACACCAGTTTCCAGAGTTGTTGTAGGATAAGGAAGGTGTGTTAATTATGAGTTATTTCTGTCTCCATATGGCCAAGGACTTTTTCCTTTTCAGTTCTACTGCTGGTTTTGCCTCTCACAGACTTCTTTCAAAGCCATTTTTGTTGTTCTCTTTCGAGGGCAGAGTTGTGTCTCCTCCACCTGGGTCTCTGGTTACTCCATCCCTTGCCTTCCAGGGCAGTTTGTGCATAACCCTATGACTTCTCCTAAACCATCTATGTGTCTGTCTCCCTGAGAGTGCTTTAGAAGCTGCCCAACTTGGATTTCAATATTTCCAGGGCCATGTGCAGTGTCTGGCATGTAGCAGGTACTCAAAAAATATAAGAATGAATGAAAGAATGAAAGACAGAGGCCAGAGAAAAGCTTGCCATCTGCCTTCTTTCCAACACAGTGCATGGTTTCTTTTGGCCTTTGTACATATGGCTACACGCTGCTTTTCTAACCTGCTTTAAAGCAGCGCATTCTTCTTTTCCGTACTGTGCTTTTTATTCAGCTGGAAATAGAAAGCCCTTTGGTGAGATACCAAGAAGGAAACCACCAAATTCTTTTCTCTTTGGTTACATTGAAGAATGTTTCTGTTTGCTCCAATTCTCCAGTCAAGCATGCAGAAGAGGCTGTGACCATCACCAGATCTGTTGGCGAACGGTCTTGCAGATCAATGTCCAGTCACTCTAACAGAACTGAATATTCAGTTGGCAGTGGATTCAAGCCTTTTATTTCGCTCCTTTTCATGTTTCATTTCTTCCTTCTTTTCATTACAAAATCTCTCTCATCAGTTAGATTAAAGGAGAAGAAATAAAGCTAAAATGTATTCCTTTATGCCCAAATTAGTAACACGTGTTACTAACTGGGATCGGAAAATGAAGATAATTGACTAAAACTTAGGGTTTCAATGGAGAGAAGGGACATACCACTCCCTATCCTCCACTACCTGAGGTTTACACCGCATTCTGCAGTCTCTCCTTTGTTGGGTTCCTCCTCTGCCAGGGAACCCATTGAAATTTTTGTGCACTTTCTCTAGCCCAACTGCTCTTTTGAAGCCCGTTCTGAACCTCCAACTCCTGAGGGCAACTCTCCATGGCTATAGACAATTTTTTTTTTTTTTCGAGTTGGAGTCTCACTCTGTCGCCCAGACTGGAGTGCAGCGGCCGCGCCCGGCCACCGCAGCCTGGACCTGCTGGGCTCCGGCGAGCCTTCCGCCTCAGCCTTCCAAGTAGCCGGCACCACAGGCGCATGCTACCACGCCCAGCTGATTTTTGATTTATTGTAGAGACGAGGTCTCACCAAGTTGCCCAGGTGGGTCTTGAACCTGCAGCCTCAGGCAATCCACTCACCTCGGCCTCCCAAAGTGCTGGGATTACAGGCTGAGCCACCAAGCCCAGCGGCTATAGACATTTTAAAGGCAAGACATCAAACACGAAGGTCTCCATAATCATCATCCTCTCTCTGCTGCTTACTTTGTCTTGAATGGTAGCAGCCACACTTTGGAACACAGCTACTCTCTTTTGATCTTTTCTTCCAAGCCTCCTAAACAAGCTTCTCCGTCGTTGCCTTATTTTCTGTTCCTGGAACCATTATTCCTTCACCCACCAAACTTCTGCTCATCCCCAGACTCTGCTCTTTCCGCCCTGCCCTCCAGCCAGTCCTTTGAGTTCCGCTTCGGTCCCCCTCCTTGAAACTGTATTTTCCTTCCCATTCTCACCTCTGGGGTGAGGACAGTTTCCCATCTGAAACTGTCTCTGGGACCCTCATCTCTCTTCCTCCAATGCCTCCTGTCCCTAGCCACCTGCCCATTTAGCTTTTCTTCTTCTTCCCTTTCTTCTTCTCCTTCTTCTCTTTCTCTTTTGGGAGGGCTTGTGTTTAGCGATGTCTCACTATGTTGTCCAGGCTGGTCTCGAACTCCTGGCCTCCAGCGATCTTCCTGCCTTGACCTCCCAAACTGCTGAGATTTCAGGCATTAGCTGCCGCACCTGGCCCATGTAGCTTCCCTGATCACACCACCCTGCTTGAAGGAGCCAGTGCTAAGCCGCTTGACTAGGGAGCCGGTGACCCATGGGACCCTGCCTCCTTCTGCTCCCCTCACAGAGTCTGCGTTCCAGGCACACAGAACTCCTGGGGGCAGGTCCTGCTCTGGGCTTCCCTGGCATTGCCGTCCTTCGATTCTTCCCTGCCAGGCATGCTCCCTGACTTCCCAGTGTCTTTTCTGCTCTCCACCTCTGCTGGGGGAGTCCTTCCTGCTGTCCTTCAACATTCCAATGCCATGTCCCCTGGGAGCTTTTTCTAATTCCAATGAGATAAACGATCCCCCTTCTCCATCTCCTAAAGCCTTTCCTTTCTACTCTTTCATGGCAATTGCATTCTCCCCTTATCCTTCCTTCGAGAAGGCAGACTCCTTGCAGACGGCAAGGTGTCCTGCTCATCTGTGTTGCCTCTCCAGGACCCCGGGCACCCTCACCTCTAAGAATCAGGAAGTGTGCAGACGAGCCTCTGGCCTTCTGTGTTCCTTAATTTCTCCACCCGGGCAATGACGCTGAAGGTATCTTCCAACTCTGACACTCTTTTATTTCAAGCAATTATAACCAAGAGTCTGCTCGTTCGGCTGAATGGATTCACCAAGTTCTTAAAATCGAATGCCACTTCTCAACTCACTGTCAAGATACCAAGCGGTGCTGGGTGGCATTCAGTCACAATGGTGACTGGCATCGTGAACAGACGGTTTGATGAAGACTTGAACATGTCTCAAATATATTTCTTATTTGGGTTTTAGATGAAAAGTTCTTGTTTTTGGTTTTTTTTTTAAAGTTAGTTTACTCGTGATAGCATGTGCCTATAAGCTTTACAAGAAACTCTTTAAAAGTCTCTCTTAAACCATTGTCAGTAGATAAAAGAAAGAAAAAAAAAAACCGAGTGTGTTTCTATTCTGGTGACATAATGCACAGTTTAGAAAAGAAAATTCTCGAAAGGGGAAAAAAAATGTCTCTTTTTGGCTGATGTGAACCAGGGGAGGAGTTTTATTTATTTATTTATTTAAAAACCACCCTTGGGGGCCTTTCTCCTGAATGGGTGACCGCCCTCTGTGTGCTTCACCAAGCGGAGCTCTGCCAGCAGAATGATCAGCTGGAGAGGATGGCCCACGTGAAAGACCATGTTCTGTTTAATGTGCAGATGCTTGTTATTTGTCCTGCTCCTACCCGGAATGGGAGACACACGACTACGGGCAGGGAGGCCGGTCGGATGCCTTCGCAACCCGCTACTGATGGGCTGCCAGTCCTCTTGCCCTCTCCGGGGCCAGCTGCACCCTCTGTGGATTTCCAGTGGTTCACACCAGTCATCGGAGTAATTTCCTGCACAGGTGAACGAGTTTCACCGATTCTGGTCTCACCTGAATGGGTGATGAACTCCAGGACCAGGCTAAGCAAGCGGCCCAAATAGTTGTGACTAGGAGGGCAGATATGGCACTGGGAGACTTGGCATCCCTGCCTGGGGAGGTGTGTTGCAGGAGGGAGTAAGAGAACTCCTGCCTTATAGAGAGACGTGTCAGGAGCAGACAGTGATTCTCGGGCTAGAGACTGGATCATCGTGCCCGGGTCACTAACTGTTGGCAAGAGATGAAATTCTCGTGGCCGAGGGAACTCAGCCTCCTCCTCCATCTCGCTCACCACATTCTAAGAGTGGGTCAAGGGTCATTTCTTGTTTCACCCTTGGCCTTCGCTCTACATGTGAACTGGCTGCGGTCTTCAGTTGTAAAGATTCAGTTGCCCTTCGTTGTTGGAGCCTGTGTGGGGCGTGAGAGGAATTCTGTGGCTTCTCAATACCCCAGTAAGGTAACCCAGAGAAGTCCTGGGCTGAACAGAGAAAGGCGTTGACAGAATAAAAAACCCAAAGCCTCTGATGGTATCTCCCAGGCAGGATTTATTGGGAGGTGGCATGGCCTACAGGGGACATCAGAGATGAAATGCCAGAGGCTCTCAAACTTCAGGGCATCAGGATCACCTGGAAAGTCAGCTAAACAGTGGTCCCCAAACCTTTCGGCATCAGGGACCAGTTTTGCAGAAGACAACCTTTCCATGGATGTGGGGGAGAAGAGGAGGAGTGGACGAGGAGGGAGGAGTCTCATGAAGAATGGGCAGCCTAGACCCCCCCACCCCTGTACATGGTTCACAATAGGGCTCAAATGCCAAGAGCATCTAATGCCCCTGCAGATCTGACAGAAGAAGCCTTCCTCTCCCATTGCTCATTTCCTGCTGTGTGGCCTGGCTCCTTACAGGCCACAGACCAATACCAGTCCATGGCCCAAGGGTTGGGGACCCCATGTTAAACTATAGACCATGGGGGCCCACCTCCAGAATCTCTGATTCTGTAGGTGTGGGAGGAGGGGCATTGAGAATCTACATTTTTAACAAGTTGTTCCCAGACACGGAGGCGGCTGGTCTGGAGACCACGTTTTGAAAATCACGAATCTAGCCCAATTCTTTAACTTTGGAGAGAACAGAAATGAGCCTTGGAGAGGCCAAGTAGCCTGAGGTTATGCAGCTAGGGCGTGGAAGGGTCAGCCTGTGGTTGCCTGACCTGATTTCAGCCTCCGCACCCTTTAGAGGAGAGAGGTCCCAGGCCACACAAACGCTGTCATTGATAGGTCCTGGGATGTGCCGAATCATTTCCCAACAACAAAATAAAAATGCCATTCTAACAACTTAGAAGTTTTACCTTCCCGATAACACAAATCCAAATATTGGGGAACATTTAGGTATTTAGTTGTTTTCTGTCCAAGCACCTGTAACCCCAGCTCTTTGGGAGGCCAAGGCAAGAGGATTGCCTGAGCCCAGTCTAGGCACCATGGCGAGACCCCGTCTCTATCATAAAATAAAAAAATTATCTGGGCATGGTGGCGTGTGCCTGTAGTCCCAGTTACTTGGAAGGCTGAAGCAGAAGGATTGCCTGAGCCCAGCAGGTCAAGGCTACGGTGGCTGTGATTGTACCACTGCACTCCAGCCTGGGCAACAGAGTAAGATTGACTCAAAAAGAAAAAAAAGAGTTGTTTTCATATATGGTTGATCAGATTTCTGTGTATCATGTAGGCTTGATCCAAAAGAGTTTAAAATGCCCATAAATAGAAATTTGCAGCCAGAAAGCACTGGGAGGTACAGGTACCTGGGAAGTCATTGGGTTCCCCCAGGACAGGTGTGCTGGCTGCATGAATGGGAAGCAAAGCAACTGGTCTGAATGCTTAAAATGAATGAGTTGAGATATAATTATTGTCATTGTTATGTGTTGGGCATCACTGTCTGATTAACCATCACAACGAACCTGGGAGGTCAGCCATATTATTCCCATTTTACAGATGAGGAAATAGAGACGCAATCAAATTAAGTAACTTGATCACAGGCACACGCTGGGTGGAAGCGGAACTCAGAGCCAGGCCTCCTGTGTCCAGACCTGGAACTCTTCCCCCTCCCTCCTCTCTGTTGGCCATGGGCATACAGAGTGATTGTGAACCTTCCATCTCGCAAGGAGCCAGTCAGACCAGAGAGCTGGGTAAAGAGTCGGACTGATACTGTCTTTTCCAGGCCCTGTGTTCTGCTACTTTAGACTTGATACAGCAGAGACTTTTGGTATAACCCTAGAAGCCATGGGGCCGGCCAGAGGGCACAAGAGACTTCCTTTTGGGGGTCAGGAGGGACCAGGAGAGCCACATTTGTTGCATCACTTAGAGCTACTCCAGGTCTCTGCCACTCAGCAGTTGGCTTTAACCCCCACCCCCAGCCCAGGGCTCCCTTCCAGTTGTCTAATAACATGGGACCCCGGCTTCCGGCAGCTCCAGAGGTAGGACCTTAGTGAGGCAGATGCCCCTCAGGTGCTTACCTCAGTGTGGCCAGGACAGAAAGCAGCTGCCTCGGAAAAGCTGTTATCGGGTCCGGACGCTGAGCTGAGCTTGGGTCCAGCATGCCATCCAGCCCCCTGGACTGCACGACCACGGGTCAAAACTCTGTGGAGGGGGAGAGCTGGCATTAGAAGGTACTTCACCACACTTCCTGTGCCCCTGGCAGTGGGGAGGGATGAGTCAATGGAAAAAATTCTATTTCCCTGAGCTTTGGAATTTTACCAGCATCAGGACCTAGGAAGGGGCAAGGGTATAGCGACCGAAATTGCCAGGGTCCATCCTTACAAGGACCTGCAGTGGCATCTGTCTCTCACTCTTGTGCCAAAACTCTTGACTTCAACCTGGACACAAGTCCATGGCTGATCTTATACCTGGAGTCGATGCTCCCAGACCCACACCAAAGTCCTGTTCCAGCAGATCTCTAATCTAGCAACAAAATAAAAATTATTCTGCATACCACATACGCAGATGGTATAGTAGACCCAACTCAGAATCAGTTTTGCTTAGATAAATTATACAGAAACAAAAGTCCTGACAATTAGAGCAAGTTGGAGCTTTGACTAAAATGCAGGTGAGTAATGGTGACAAATAATACAACCTGACCACTGGACAGATAACCTGGAGCTCTTACAGAACTAGGACATAGAGCACCATGATGAAAGTCAGATTTTAGGACTGGAAGCTATTGAGCTGATACAATGAGAAACAAAATGAGAAAGTATAATGAGAAAAAAAATTCAATTTTATGTTTTTTTTTTTTTTTAGGGTTGTCGTTTCTAGAAGCAATGGAAGGCTTCCATTTTGGTCTCACTTCTACAACCTGATCTATGTAGGTGCTTCATTCATTCAACAATATTTCCTGAGTACCTACCATGTGCCAAGCACTGTCTTTGGTGACACAGCAGTGAACAAGACAACCAAGGTCTCTACTCTCATGAAGACTGCAGTCTTGCATAGATAAACAAGCTATCTTCAGGTTATTATGATTTTTTTTGAGTTGGGGTCTTGCTCTGTTGTCCAGGTTGGAGTGCAGTGGCATGATCATGGCTCAACGCAGCCTCAGCCTCCTGGGCTAAAGCGATCCTTCCACCTCAGCCTCCCAAGTCGCTGGGATTCAAGGCGTGTGCCACCACACTCGGTTAATTCTTAAACTTTTTGTAGAGACGGGCTCTTGCTATGTTGCCTAGACCCGTCTCAAACGCCCAGGCTCAAACAATCCTCCTGCCTAGGCCTCCCACAGTGCTGGGATTATAGGCATGGGCCACCATGCCCGGCCATCTTCAGATTCTTTGTATACCATGAAGGAAATAACGGGGTCTGATGACAGAGGGTGACTGCAGAGCCCATCAAGGGGCCACTTAGACAGAGTCCTCAGTAAGGAGTTCTCTGCGGAAGTGACCTTCAAACTGAGATCAGATGAATAAGGGGGAATGGGCAGAGAATATTCCAGGCAGAAGGAACGAAGGCAGAGGCCCTGGGGTAGAAACAAGCCAAAGTGCTGAGTGTGAAGGGAAGAGGTCCAGGAAATGAGACGGAGAGCCAGAAAGAGCCAGGTCTGTGGAGACAGAGCAAGTGGCCACGGTGTTGCCCTCAGGCAGTGGGAAGGGGGGGGAAGGCTTTGAGCAAGACATAGCATGTTTATGAATGAAGGGATGAGCTATTATGTCTATCATATACGTTGTTGTCAACGGGGGTGCTGCTCCAATAATGCTCTCGAATGACATTTGTACCCTTCCTGTCTGTCTTCTCTTTCCAACTCAAAAAAATCCTCTCCCTGTGATATCTTTTCCCTCCACTTATCTTCCTTCAGCCCCCTCCCATCTTGAGCTCTGGAAGCAAACGGCAGAGAAGCCTCCACGGCACAGAGAGGATCTGGAGAACAGGGGAGGTACAAGGGTTCTCTGGAGTGGTCTTCATGCCACCAGAAAGCATGACGTTAAGGGCTGGGATGTGTCCATGTTTCGTCCTTCCCCACTTTCCTCAAAATATTCTTCCTGCCTATGAAAGTACCAGAAAGCCGGGCTCGGTGGCTCAGCCTGTCATCCCGCGCCTTTGGGAGGCTGAGGTGAGTGGATTGCCTGAGCCC
>NW_007246666.1:106381-118257 GCF_000164805.1 Carlito syrichta | reverse complement strand
TGAAGCGGAAGGATTGCCGGAGCCCAGCGGGTCGAGGCTGTGGTGGCCGGGAGCGGCTGCTGCACTCCAGTCTGGGCAACAGAGTGAGACTCCAACTCAAAAAAAAAAAAAGTACCAGAAAAACCTTTTAATGCTTCATTGGAGTTGAGGCCTAGAGATGACGATTTAGTCCAACACCCTTTAAAAGAAAAGAGTAGATTCTGTGGCAGAGGACATTTCATGCTCTCCCAGGGCTGAATTCAGTGCAGGAGAGGGAGGATGGCCTATTCTCCCGCGTGGGAGGTGGGCATCATCTGGTCCCATCACTCATGGGAAAGAAGATTTAATCTAGTCCACAAACCCTTCATCTGAATCCGAAAGGTCACAGGCTGGAACCCACAGACCTGCACTCTGATCCAATTCACGCTGATTCTTGGGTAAGTCACCTGGCATATTTAAGCATCTCTGAGCTTTCTCCTCCATAGAACGAGGAGCTGACACAGGTGACGGCTAAGGGCCCTCTTAGCTCTGATCACCTGAGATTCTATGATGGTTAATGTTTTCCAGCCTGCTTCCTTGGGTGCTTCAGAAATTCTTCCTTTCCCCTCAAATCTGGGTTTCATTTGCTTCATTAATTAAACACGTAGACTTGCAGGCCCTATGCCAGCCACTGCGTCAGGTACGAGGAACACAAAGAGGAATAAGACATAATACGTAACTTCCGGGAGCAAACAACCTAAAGGCGAGGAAAGGCAAACACAGGGACACACGTTTAAAGTACAATGCGGTGAGTATGTTACATATTTGACACAAAATGGAGTATGTTACATATTTGACACAAAATGGAAGCATAGTAGAAGGAGGAATTGGTTTGATCTGGCCAGACTAGTCAGAGACATGTTCAAAGAGGAGGGAACATCTGAGCAGGGTTCTTAAGGGTGAATAGGAGCTCATTAGGGAAGAAGGGAAGGAAAGGCATCACAGAGCCCCAGGGTTCAAGAACTGGCTGGACGTCCAACATGGCTTAGCAAGGGGAGTGGGCGATGAAGAGAAACGTATGAATAGGCCTATGCATCAGTAGGTGCTAATGAACTTGCAGATCTCACTGCCAGGGCCTGTCCACTGGACTGCTTCCTACAGGATACAGAAGAACCTCTGCCTTTAATCTGTGATACAACCAGAGAAGTAACAGTGTATCGCTCTGGAAATATTCTGGATATTCCATTATAGGCTAGGATGGCCTCCGATCCGGATGATTTGAGACAAGTTCAGACTAAATAAAAAATTACACAACTCCTAGGCAGATGTGCTTTCTTGGAGACTGACTGTGAACCAACCGTAAGAGGTTCCCTGGCTCTATTTCTGCAACTTCTGGCCTAAGTCACCTTGTTGCATTCCCTGCCGATCTCATCTAGATGCCTGACTGCTATATCTGAGACTCTGTCCAGTATCTCTTATTCAGTGTTGGTATGGGTAGCAGCTACTGGAGAGAAATTCCCTGTCCAGAATACCGCAATGCTCGATTATTTTCATAGATGTTGTTGTTGTCATTGTTTTTAGTCTCCTGCTAGTGAAGGTGGGGCTCTAAAATTAAGTCCAACTTAAATATTATAAATTTCGAATGCAAAGACATTAGGTACAAACAACTCAAAGGCCTATCTATTTTTAAAACTCTGCTTCCATGAGAGTAATCACTTAAGCAGAAATCAGACAGCTCTCACACTTTTGCTAAATGCACAAAAGTAAACCTCAGCTCATTTCTGGATCATGTTCTATTCCTTATTATAGCACAAAGGAATCCTATTATAGTCTGATGTACTTCTCCTGGACCCTGGGCTTTCTGGGATTTCATACTTCAAAGCAGTGGTTCGCAAAGTGTGGTCCATAGTAGGACTGTTAGAAGTGCAAATTGTTGTGTTTCACTACAGATCTATTGAATCAGAAACTCTGGGAGTGAAACACAACAATCTGTGGTTTAACAAACCCCGCAGGTGACTCTGATGTTTGCTCCAGTTCAAGAACCACTGCTTTAGGGGTTCCACCATGGCCCTCCTCCAACTGCAACCTCCCCATAAGGCGAGGCCAACCCAGAGTTAGTCTACTGTTGTGGCTGCCGCTGGCCTGCAACTGTCCACGTGACAGTCAAAGGTGGGGTAGGGGTTCCTTCCCCTTCCTAGATCATACTCCTAGGACCCATCACCCCAGAATCCCCATCCAACCAGCCCTGAGTCTGCTAGAGCTAAAGAAAGAGAGGGCTCTTCTTAAGACCCCTGAGGTTAATCAATAATATTCTGATCAGTTTCAGCCATGAAGCTTATATTAATGGTAAATGGTTCAAAATTCAATCTGTATATAGTTTAAGGAAACTGTGCTTCTGCTGGTGGTTTACCAGGAAATGATAAACCTGCAGTCAGAGAAACCTGCTATCTGTGTCAACCAGAATCCCCATATGGACTCCATGCTTGAACTTTGTGGAAGAGTCCATCTACCTCCCTGACTCTCACTTTGTGCTAACCCCAGTCCTCTACAGCAGTGGCTCTTGACCTTGGCCATACATGAGAATCTCCTGAGCAGCTTTCCAAACTCCTGCCACCTGTGTCCCACCTCCAGCGGTTCTGATTTAACTGATCTGGAGTGTTGCCTGGGCATCAAGATTTTGTAAATCTCCCTAGGTGATCCCAACATAAAGCCAGGGCTGAGAGCCACTGCTGTCCCAGATGAACAGGAAGCTTGGCATTGGCTTTGATGAGCTAGTAATTAGGAGAAATTATCAAGACATTCATATATGTCAGAAAATATGAAGTACAGGTGTGGCCTCATTAAAAACCACAAGAAGGTATGTGAATTTAGCTGGACAATCCTCTGAGGAATGTTGTCCCTGTCTCTCCTCCCCACCTCACCCACTAATTGTCATTTGTGAATCGGAAGGTTTTCTATTTACTTCTCACATACCACCTAAAACATCCTTTGCTGTGGGTGATATGGTTGGCCTGTTATTAACAAGTCCAAGGACTCCTGACTGAAATTTTAAATCCCAAAGATTTGAGGATGGTTGTGCGAAAAGACCTCTTGGACCACCCTTCCCACGTGCTCTGAAACAATGGGTAGCCCTCTCAGAGACACCAGGGTGGCTGCAACCTTCTTTCTCCATTTCCACCCGGGAGAGTTCTGTGAGGGGGACAGCTCTCGAGGGATATCAGAGAAGAAGAACATGGAGTTGAGAGTATGATGATAACTGCTGGTGCTATTCCTGTGGTTTTCTTACTGTAACCAATCCTCTTCATTCTCTCCTCTGTCAGTCCTCACTGTGCGTCTGTACACAAAGGGAGAGGAATTGGAAATCTTTTCTGGTATGGAATATGACCATGAAGTTTGCTATCTAGGAGTTCTTTTTTGGGGGAAAAAAATCAAATTTGGGCTTTTTGAGGGGATTTGATGTGCTTTAACTATTTAGTGATTCTGGCACATCCAACAGGAAACTCTGGCGCCAGAAACTTAGGAAGACATTAAAGTTCAGCAAAATTGCTGTTCTTTTCGACTGAAAGTTTCAAGGCTGACAATTCTTCAGTGCCTCGCCACATTCTCCTAGAAGAGAGATGGCCCTATGGCTCTCGGGGAGCTTTGGGGATCAATTACACAGCCCTTTCTAGCATTTCCCCAGAGAGTCAAGCAGCAGGAGGAAGAAACCATTGCGGTTGGCTGACCTTGAGCTTCAGAATCGTAGAGCATTCACTATAAATGAGAAGGGCCTTCGACTGTGTGTGGCTGGCCACAGTTGGCAAGATGTTTACCTGATGGGAGTCATTCAGGAGCTGTGTAATGGCCCACACCACAGAGAGGTTTTCAAAGTGTGGGTTGAAAGGGTGGACCGAGAGTGGGAAGCCATTTTTCTTAAACCCTGACACAATGGTGAGAAAGTAGAGCTACGCTTTTGGAGAAATGCACACTTTAGGCATAATTAACTTTACCGACCTTGTCTTTTCAGAAACAGACTCCCAGGTATCAGAGGTATCTCATAATGGCAATCAAGCGTGCCTAGAGTAAAGGGAATTTACAAGGCCTAAGACATCATGCATTGGGCAAGGACTGTAAAAGTCATGAAACTTGTAATTACAAAAGTTATGACCGCTCAGAGGGGGAGCAGGTGGGGATTTGATCTTCCAGTAAATTGGGCCCTATCTACAGGGAAGCCAAGGTTCCCCCGAAGCTACCCCTGGGAATGCCTAGGAGATAAGGGGAGGTGCACCCTCCACGAGCGCTAAGGAATGTCGTTCGGGAAGATGCAGGAGCATTAGAATCCTTGTCACGCCCTTCTCTAGGGGCTGTGATGATGTGGGTGGACATTAATGGCTCTCTGTGTCACAGGATCTCCAAGACATCCACAGGTGGTCGACAAGGAAGTTACAGCGGTCACAGCAGTCACGTGCAACATCTCCAAGAGAAGGATTTAAGCCAGGACTCCGGGGGGCTACGGAGCCACACTCACCTAGAGTGCAGGCCCACTCCCTGTCTGTGGGGGGTGAACTTTTCTTCAATAAATCTTTTCTTCTCTCACCTCTGTGTGTTGCAATTCTTTGCAATCTACTCGGATCTCTGGGTTCCCAGGGCGCACCTCCGGCTTGCCAGCCCCGGCAGTGCTGCACGCCTCCCCGCGCCTCTCCACCCTCACCCTGTCCCTGACGTACCCTAACATGGGTAATTACAACAACATTAATGTGGTAAAAGATATGACATCTAAACACACAGCGCCTTCCATTGCAGTGTCGAGGGCAGAATACTTTTGCAAGAATGTCCTGCTAAAAATAATAGTCTTCACACTATGGGCCCATCAGCTTAACCATACTAATGATATATCTATAATCTCCATTTGAGTGCCAAAAACAACCCAATCGTTTTTCAGACTTTTCTGTGACCCTATGCAAACATCTTGGTTCCAACTGGCTGATCCTTAAACCACACACACAAGAAGATTTATTTCTGTTACGCTTTTGGCCTTTGCCTGAGCCGTTGTTCCTGGACTTGGGACTCACAGCAGACAGCGGTACTGGGAACCGAGAGGATTCTTGGGTTGGTCGGAGTCAAAGTTGGCATTTGACTAAAACAGCACCCTTCGAGGTCTCCAGCGCACTGCAGACCTTGAACGACCATCTAGGATTGAATATAGGAACGCGAACCCAACAGTACTGGTGAATGTGAACTCAGATCCAAGCCCGTTATTCTATTTGCTTTATAGGATTAAATGTCCTCAGCTCTCCTTCAGCTGGCCTTTTCCTCTCAGTGTGTGGTGTGTTTTCCAAGCAGTAGGTCAAGAAATGTTACAGCACATACGTCTATAATACAATTCAGATGTAACTTCAGAAATTAAGACAAGGTAAAGATTCATAGCCCTGAAAGAGACCAGGAAAAATACTGGCGAAACTGACACACGGGATTGTCGGGTTTCTAAAAAGGGCAGGCAGTTCATCCTTCCATTAAGGATAGGAGAGGTCATAGGACTTCTATGTCAGGATTCCACAAAATGCCACCCTTACTCATGAAAGTGTCCATGAGATGAGGCCATTTCTGTTTGAGCAGCTGGACTTCAGTTTTTCTGCAAGAATCGCTGCACCTCAACCAACCTGCATTCAAGGAAATATGGATCACAAGTAGCACCGCAGAGTAGCACCACCTGAGGACACGTCAGAAGCTTTCCCACTGCACAGCACTCTGGAGTGACAGCTGCCACTGCGTTTTGAGCTCCCTGCTCTTCTGCTCTGACATTTCCTGGCTTGTCTGCTGACTTCACACCCAGAAAATCTGACTCAAGGCATGAAAGAGATAACTCAGCCCAGCTTTGCCCAGGCATGTAGCACCTGCAAAGCCTAGGTAACCCGAGGCTAAGATAAGGGCTGGAAATGAAGAATTTATTTCCATGTGTGTGTTTGTCAGGGGGCTTTGTGCTGTTTTAGCTACTTCCTGTGTATGGCTTTAACTCTCTTATCCCCAAACGGGCTCCCACCCCGCAGTAACATATGTGACCGATGGGGAATGTCGGAATGCCATCAGGATGGTTCAGTATCATAAAGGGCTGTTTGACAGGCATTTTTGAGCTTATGTTAAGAAGTCTCAACTAGCTCTTTCATTATCTCAGGAGGAAAGGTCAGGGGAGATGAAAACCTGCTGTCTCTTCTAACGTCACTTGATTCTCATATAATTATATTTCAGAATATTCCCAATCTTCTAATGTTTCCTCTTTTAGGGTTTATTTGACCATGACAACATGAACAAAAGAAAACCTCTACACTGGAGAAATTCACTCCAGAGCTAACAAGCGACCCACAGAGAGCATCTGTCTCCAGAGACCCAGAACATTGTGGGTAATTAGAAATTCCAGAGATGAGGGCACATGGTTTTCTGCACTCAGTCACCACACACACACAAAACAGCCTCTCATCCTGTTGCTTCTAAAGAGGTACAGTTTGCATGTTTAAGATTCAGAGAAGTCGAAACTAATTTATTTTAGAATCTTTATAATTATGTTATTTTACATAATCATACACTTTAGAGCTGCTTTTCCTGAAGGATATACCAGCTGAGGTCCTGAGGCCTCGTTGCATCCTGGCCCTCCCACTTTCTGGCTGTGTGACCTTTAGCAAGAGACTTAACCGCTCTGTGCCCCAGTGTCACCTCTCAAAAATCAGAATAGTTATACCTGTTATATTGGTTATTCTAGAAGCTAAATGCTTATATAGAATGTATATAGAGAGACTTCTATAAGCTATGTTTATATAGAATATAAATGCTTATATAGGATAAGCATTTAGCCTAGTGCCTGGCACCTAGTTGTTTCTACATAAACATGAGCTATTCTTAATAATTCATTAAAGCCATTCGGCTCAGATCAGGCAGAGTGGGTGCAGATGAGAACGTGATGCCTCTTGTCCGTCCCATGCTCTGTCCGGGCCTTTTCGGCAGGAGGAAGTCGTGACTTGGTGTCCCAGGCGTGACCGGAATGGTGGCTGGCCACGCACATGCTCAGTGGAACTGAGCAATTGTAGCGCTCTCAGTCTGCAGCTGCGGGGTGATTATCTGCAGTCCTTTGCCAACGAAGATGCTGAGTAACGAACCGAAACATTTGTTTTTGAAATGATCCATTTTCTTCATCCGTGTCGCTGTCAGAGGGAAGAGGCGGCTCCAGCGATGTCTGCGTGCGGCTGGGCGCCGAGATCTTTTGTAGTCTCTCAAACTTTCCAGGCACTGTGAAGTTAAGAGCATCTTTGCTCATGGTGACTGCATCACAAGGAGCATATGGAGGGTATCCTCTGGATCAAGTGTGTGCTTGGTTATCCAGGGATTGGGGACAAGTTTAGGTATCTGATGGACTACTTGAGGTCTTGGGTATATTTCTGTCCATGGGGCTGTCCCAGAGTAGGTGCTTAATGACTGTTTAGTGAACAGAATTGAAAACTCCACACAGCTGCGCCAGCTTGTTTAGCCCAAGTCAATCACTACTTCACACTACATTGGGAAACAACAGGTGATCCCAATTCACATTCCTGGATCACTGGGCACGACTCCCTTTTACTCGGGTCATGTGCGTTTCCTCTAAGAAGGAGAATGTCACAGTGGTGCACTAACAGGTGCGCTGCTGAAGAACTAAGACCCTCCTTCTGCCTTCACGATAAGGACTCCCAGTGTCCACAGGTGTTGTGCAAAACAAAAACCCTCCTTATTTCCAGCATGCTTATTTTTCTAGTCCAGAATTTCCTTGGAGAAGGCCACACTCCAAGTCAGCCGCTGGTTATGTTGTGCAATCTACTGGGATGGCAATCATCTCATTGTTTAGTTACAACTCATGAAAAGATGAGAAAAAAGAGAGAGAGAAAGCACAGCTCACACATCCAGAGTGAGGGTGGAGGCTGCGTGATGATGATGAAAACCATTTGTTAGCATTTCACTTCTCCGTGAATCAGCCGCTTTCCTGGAACCAGGCCTCTGTCTGTGAGGGGCGCTGCCCCTCCAAGGCCTGTCCGGGACTCGTTCTGCCTCATCTGGTCTGAAGAGGGTCACCCTTTCTCCCCAGGAAGGTGGGTGCTTGCCTGACTGCCCCAGCTCCCCCGGGGTTCCAGCCACTAAACCTGGCTGCAGCTCTCACCTTTCATCCCAGGGTCACTTACCCTCCCCAGGTGATTGTGTTCTGGTCTCCGTCATTTCTAAGCGCTGTCTCTACCTGAGTTTGGATCAGTCTGGAAAAAGAGGACTCCTCCTTTGCCGTCCCCCTACGTTGTGTCTACCTTTCTGTGTCCGGGACTTTCAGCATTTCTTCCCTCTTAACTGTTTCTCCCTCTTGGTACAGACCTGATTTCCGTGTTCTTAAAATATAAATTCAAACTTTTGGAGGCTAAACAGCAAAATAAATGGAAATTTACGAGATAAAACAAAAAATCCGACAAAGGAAAACCCCAAACTTCATAACCAGTAAATAGCCCGAATCTGCCTAAGCGTGTGTGTTTTCCCTGCATTGTCCCAGTAGAGGATTCACCTCAAAAGGCACGCATCGTGGTCATGATGAGTATGGTGAAATGAAAAGGTGAATCTTGTACAGATGGCCAGAGATTCGTGCCAAACACCCTCTGGGTACTTGTGTTCATTAAGTCCTAGGACCTAAGTGCTTCTTCTTTCTCTGCCCACTTGTCAAATCTCTCACGGCATTTATGCAAGTCAAGTTTCCTGTTCAGATTCATTGACCATGGTTGCATCGTCTTCAACCACCATCACCACTGCTACCATCACCTCCACCACCACTGTCACCTCCACCTCCATCGCTATCACCATCCTGGCATCACCTCCTCCAGCACCAGCACCCTCACCACATTACCCCCTCCTCCGTCACCACTGCCCCTCTCCCCACCACCATCACTACCACCATCTCCTGATACTTCCTCCCCATCACCATCCTATCACCACCCATCACCACCACCAGCATTACCACTTCCGACGTTTTACCACCGTTACCATCCCCACCATCGATGCCATCATCATTGTTACCGCCATCACCACTGGCACCTCCATCATGGCCACCATGACCACCCTCATTATCACCGTCACCACCATCTTCACCACCACCCCCTCCAGAGGATGAAATAACTTTTGGGAGTCATGAAAGTTTGATCCGTGTTCCCCAAGGCCTCCTCTTAGGCCATCAGTGGAATCACCAGAGGCAAAAGATAGCCAAGCTTTGAGCTCATGTAATATCTTCCAGAGTAGTTAAATAAATTGTGAAGGTCCCCACTGAGCGGTGAATAGAGTTGGGTCTAGAAATCAGTATTTCTGACTCCCAGGACTTGTTCTGCCTCATCTGGTTAACCCATTATTCTATTTTCCAGCATTCATTCTGGAGCTGTTTTTTTCTTTCTTTCTCCTGAGATTTTTCTTTCGTCAATTTTGTATTTCTGATAATGTTGAGAACAACATTTTCCAGCTGAGATCTTGATAAATCTTAGAATTGTCTCAAAAAAGGAATATCTACAATGATCAAAAGGACATTTACATATAGATACATGCACACACACACATTTTAAAAAGCAAATAAGGAATTATGTACCTTGGTCCTCCAAAATGAGGCGGGTTCTACTATTTGCTGGAGGCAATCTATTAAAGATAGGTGCACCATTTTTGCAGGCCATGTTGAGTTTGTCTATTTCTTCACATCTAAAGATCAAGCAGAAGGGGACTGGGTGCTTAGGTCTCTGAAGGGAGGGGACTCTCTCCATGACCCCAAAGTCCGAGTCCACAGCAGTACCAGGTCCCACTTGTGAGAGGAGAGTTTCCCAAGGTCCTGAGCATGGTTCTCTCCTGCCTGCAGCCCGCCAACACCTCCTGCCCCTGGTGGGAAAAGTGGCCAGCCAGCTGTCTGAACAGGAGGCCTGACTGTGCTTTTTCCTCAGCCACTTGTTCTGACCAAGTGGGGAGCGCCTTCCTTCTGGGTCTCTAGGGTGAGCATGCCAACAGTGGGAGTATGAGTGGGGTTATGGGAAAAAAGGGCAGGGATGGGATAGAAATTCCCAAAAGAGTTCTCTTTGGCTTATAACTTAGGCTGTGTGCGAAGTATTGATAAGGATAGAGTTACCTATATCTTAGGTATGAAATTAAATGTAATATAATGTTCCCTGTTAAAATATGTGAAGTACTTCATTAGCATAAACTGTGGGTTAAAAGTGAATACAACTACTATTTTAATAATAAATAATATTTATTGTGTATTATATGCCAGCCACTATACTAAGTGCTTTCCATATATGTATTGCCTTTTAAAATACTTATTAAAAATCATCTGAGGTTACTGTTATCTCCATTTTATAGATAAGAAAATGTCACCTCAGTAGCACGTCAAGATGGACAAGAACCTGGGTCCCTTGCTCTGCAGTCCATACCTCTCTACCCTACTCTGTGCTGTTCACAAATCTGACCGATTCAAAAGAGTGGCAGTTTTGTCCTCTGTGTTTTGGATTGAGGGACAATTTCTGCTTCTGTGATATGGATAATGTAGAGGTAGGATCCTGCATATTTTCTATGATTGAATTTGCCCCACTGCTTTAAAAAAAAAATAATAGCAGTGCTGCTGATTTTCTAGTTTGTAGAATACCTTGACTTCTCTACTTGTCTGTCATGAGATTCTCCTTGTTTACAGCTTGAGGGAGCCCATCGACCCTATTCCCTCCTTGCTGAAATTCTCTTAACTACCCAAAGCAGTTTTTGGATAGATAGAAGGTTCTTCCAAAGGATGCACTAACCTGATAGGAATGTAGTCGTGGAAGACCGATGCTTAGAAACATGCAGTTGTTTCTTACTGAGGAATTTATAGAAATAGAATATAGCTATTCCATGTACTCTTATACATTTTGAATAAGACTTGCTATTAATTCTGAGACGACGAAGAAAAAAGACACAGGCAAGACAGGAACTACTCACTTTGGGCTGGGGATGTGATTCTCTGCTGCTTGGCTTTTTGGGTGTGTAGACCAAGCCAGAGGCTGATGGAGCCAAGTGGAGTCTGCTAATTTTTCCATTCATGGACATGCAATGGCAAACCATCTCATACATCTACAGGAAAGCATCGAATATAATATCTTTGTTGAGCTTAATCAGAACCAGAGTAAAATTCCAGTTGACAAGAATAGAAACTTACCCTAATGATTTCATTTTTTAGTCCAAAGCATACAATGTTTTCTCTGCTTGCTCTGTTTGTCACTTTCTAAAACAAGAAATTACCAAGCAATGGTTTTGGTTTGAAGGACAAGTGGAAAGCAATAAACATTGAACAGAAATGCAAAGAGATCGAATGTCAAGAGTCCTTGGTGGATAGAACATTCAGAAGTGGATTCAATTTGTGAATTGTTGACTTCATCTCCCAGAATGCATGTGAATTACTCAATCAGGATTCAATTGTCTAGGCTTCAGACTCTCAGCAGTGAGTGTTTCACACAACAGAAGTAAATCACAAAGCAAAGAAGAAGACGTTGAGTTGCCATCCATGGTTTCTTTTTTTAGGCAAGACAGTGGCTTTTCTTCTTAGCAGGTGAAATGGCCTTTTCATAGAAGAATAAAAATCTCACTCTATGAAAACCATACAGGCTGCATAGCCAGAAGAAGCACTTTCCAATTTGCCAGAGTGAATTAAGTAGCTAGCTTAATATTAGAAATCATGCTGCTGTGTGTAGCAGATTGGTGGGTTTTATTGCAAGCACTGGGGTGAAAATCTGGACGCTGCTCTAACCCAGCAGTCTATTACCTCTAGAAACTCTCTTTAAAAGTGACAGATCTAAGCCGGGCTCGGTGGCTCAGCCTGTAATCCCACGCTTTGGGAGGCTGAGGTGAGTGGACTGCCTGAGCCCGCGGGTTTGAGACCCGCTTGGGCA
>NW_007246666.1:72870-106105 GCF_000164805.1 Carlito syrichta | reverse complement strand
AAAAAAAAAAAAAAAAGACACAACCAATAAAAGTGAAAGATCCACTGTCTTCTTTTAGCTTCTCAAGTGAGTATGGAGGTGCAAATCAGAAGGCTTTTCATTAGTGAGCAATAGTTGTCACCCACAGTATAACAGTGACACTTTGGTAGACACGTTGGAAGGGCACACAATGGTCATTAATTATGTGGCTTGGCCTCGTCCCCACTGGGTACCATGAAGAATCTGACTAATGGTGGCACTGGTGATGACCTGACCCTGGTACTGGATCTGCTGATTCTACTTCGGAGCCATCCTGGGATCGAGCCCAGGTCAGGGCAGAGGGAGAAATGGCTATCTCATTTCTCCTTGGCGTGGGGCTTGATGAGTAGGGCGGCACGAAGAGGTGAATCCTGTACAGATGGAATCCGACCAACCCAACACCTGCAGGCCCTGGGATAAACTAAGTGAGCTGGGATTTGTCCTACCTTAAGAAGCCTGATGGCATTGTAGAGGACAACTGGAAATGTTGAATGAGAATGTGGGAGCAATAGTAAGAAGCAACTGGGTCGGGGGACTGGGAGAAAGAGAAACAGTAAGGAAGAAGGGGAGAGAGGACAGGGGAACGACAGAGGAGAGTGGGCAAAGCCAAAGGAGGGTGGAGGGGAGAGCTGACGGGCAAAGGAGCCATAGCCACAAGAGGGAAGGTAGTTAGAGAGGAACCCGAGAAAGCGACAGAGACTGAGAAAAGACTTTGGAGAGAACCTCAACCTCAGCTGCTGTGAGCAGGAAAAAACCACTGCATAAATCTCTAACAGACTTTCAGTCCTCTACCTGTGCTGGTGAGATGTAATTCTGGATTTCCCTAGAGAAAAGGTCCAAGGAATAGGTAATCATAGCCATTTATAATAAGCAACAACTTCACCAAAATAACCCAAATTTCATGAACTGGCTTCTGGTAACCTTACAAGATAATTTTGATCATGTGTCCATTTGCAGTCTACTAGAATGTGATTTCTGCTGAAAAAATTCCTAATGTGAGCCCAGACCCAATGATAACATTGCCTTGGCAGAATGGTGTGGTGATTTCATCCCATAGGTTAGGACAAGGCCACATCCCAGGACTCATAGCATCCCCAACACAAAAGCCCTTCGTTGCAGGGCCACTGGACTGGGCGTGCCAGATTGGCCCTTAAAATAAATGAGATTGTATGACCTCATCATTATCAGATTCAGAGAAAATGCCTTGGAAAAGAAATCATGAGTAGAAAGGACAAAAGGACAAGATCAGGGGAATTGGGGTTTCCCATTGATGCTTGAATCCAGCTGGAGTTAGTTACAGTGTAAACTCTGTTTAATCACATCCTCTGTCATTAATAAAACCCCAAACCAAATCCAAACAGAGATAGATGACGATGTACTTGGATTTACACCGAGTTTGCATCATTGTGTTACCAGGTGCCATCTATAAATCTGGGACGCAGGCTGCCAGGGCTGGGGTTGCAGAGAGGCTGTCTCAGGGATGGGCTTCCACCATTCCTCTGTGCCACTGCCATGTCCTTGTCACTGCTGTGTACTTGGTCAGTGTAAGGCCTGAGGGAAGCTACAGGATCTGCCCAAGACCCACACTCCTTCTCTTTCCAGCGTGCCACCAGCTAAAGGTAAACCAGGAATGTGAGACACCTGGAAACTACCCCATAACAAAAATGATTGAACGAAGTGAGGATGCTACGAATTCAGGAAAGCCTTCACAGGGCGTGGGAATAGAGTAGCTCTCCACCGTAACAGGAGACACAATGGTGATGAATGGGCAGAACTGGAAGAGAGGCAGGCATTACCTCGCAATGAGATTTCTAAAGATATTCAACTAAAGGAATGGGTTGCCAGTTGTAGAATTCCCTGTCACGAGCGGCGTTCAATTCAGATTGAATGCCTATAATGGCCTCTTGTTGTAAGAGCATTAAACTTTTATAGATTCGATTATATATGCAATCAGAAAAAAAAGAGGAAGGGAGGAAGGAAAAAATAAAAGGGAAGAAATGAAGGAAGAAAGTGAGAGAAAGAACGAGAATGAGCAACCATGTAAATAGTAAGGATGATTCCTGGTGTCCTTTCACCAAATGAGCGTACGAGGTAGACTCGAATGGACCATTCTTCAGTCAGAGCTGGTTCCCACTGAATTTGCATTCTGTGTGATATTGGTGTTAAAGGTTTGTATTTTTGAAACAACGTGGCTCCTTTGTACTTACCAGATGCTCAACTGATAAAAGAGCCACCAGTTCCCACCCCAGAGGAGTAACTAGTTGAACTTGCTGAGAGGCACCACATTCTTCTCTAATGTGGAGCCTTCCTAAGATGTTTCCAAAGGTAAATCTGGCTACATTTCACAGACATTTCATACACTGGTTTTAGTCTGCAGCCCATGTGTGAAATCGACTAGGCTCCATTGGATAGGAATGTTCCAGTTCTACCAGCAGGGAGGGCAGATAAATGATCTTTAACCGAATGGCAGAGAGATGGCCCCGGTACATTAAAGCAATCAAGTAGCCAGCTCTTGAGCTATCCTTTATGCTCTAACAAGATCCCTTTATTATGCTGATTAGAAACACTCATCTGAGTGCCTTAGGTCAGGCTAGTACCTTATGTGACTGCTTAGGAAGCTAGTCTTCATAATATTATAAGAAAACTAATTTAGATAGATGCATGTATTAAAGATAGACACAAGGGGAATAAGACTGGAAGGAAATACAGTAAGGGTTAGCAGGAGTCGAATTAAAGGATTATGGGTGATTTTTATTTTTCATACTTTTCTGTATTTTCTAGGTAATTTGTAATGAGCCACAAATAACTTTTATAAACAGAATATGTTTGAAAATAATTTGACATGATTATATTTTAAACTGTAGAAATGTTCATAGTTTTTACTTATTAATCCTACTTTTGAGATTTTTATCCTAAGAAAATGATCTTGGGAGGGAAAAAGTTATCTCATAATATCCTCCCCTCCCCACCCCCCCAAATGACTTATAATTGCAAAATCAGAAGCCCAGTTTCTTCAACAAAGGGACAGTTAATTAGTTACTTTGTGGAAAACCTTTTGCGAGATCTCCTGTGCTGTCATTAAATATGAAAACTGTGATGATAAGAAGGAGAGGCAATGCTTGTGATCTAGTGCAAAATGGGAGAAAAACAGGTTAGAAAAGAGTATGTATGAAATTGTTGCAGCCAAGGGAGATCACATGTGTGTAGAAACCAGGCCTGGAAGTAAACATGCAAAATGAAAACAGTTGTATTGAGTGTTAGAACTTCGGGTAACTCCTTCCTCTCTTCCCCATTTTCCAAATGGCTGGTAATGTTGTTATAATGCCTTTATAATGAACATAAGGTCCATAAACCCTTCCATATGTCCTTTCTGTAAATCCTTCGGTTTTAGGACTATACCAGACACGTTTTCGTGTTAGCATTCCCTCCATGGCGTCCAGCCTGGGCCTTTTGATTGGGCAATGGCTCAGTCAGTGTCGCGGAGTAAGCAACCAGGTCTATTTGATGGCTTAGATGGGTGTGGATGGGGGATACAGTCGACCTGTGAGCAGTCCCTTTGTTTGGTCAAGTTACAGTCTCACCACATTGGACAGAGAATACGAAAGCAATGAATGGTCCCAATGGGTGTGGGCATATTCCCTATCTTTGGGAGATCTTGGGCATGGAACACAAAGGGTTGAGGACTCAGATTCTCTTTTATCTGTTGTTGACTTAGGCTGTTCTGTTCTCTCAGGCTCACATAAGGTTTGGATATAATGTCAGCTCTTGATTATCTGTGCTACAGAAGGAAAAATTGGAAAGACGCCACCAAGCATATAATTTGGTTGTGTTCATCTCAGGCATTGGGGAAAGGGGTGGTTGGGGGGTGGGGTGTGTGGGGTGAGAGGAGGAACAGGGAGAGTGGGAGGAGGAGAAAGAGAACCACGAATATTTAATACATGCCTGCTACCAGCCAGGCATTATACCAGAAGATTTTCAGTGTGTGGCTCACTTAGGCTTGGGACCACGTGTGAAGTAGAGATTCTTCTTCTTCTTCTTCCTTTTTTTTTTGCACAGATAAGGGAAGTGAGACTCTGAGAGGCTAGAAAATATGTCCTAAACTACATAGTCTAGAAAGAAGATAGATTACTTAGTTCCAAAGCACAGTAAGCATTGATTTTCATTCTCTGGGCACATACTAACTGACACTCCACAAAATAAAACATTCACTTACCTCCCACGGCAAAAAATCATCTGGTCCCAAATGTCAATAGTACAGAGGTCAAGAAATCATGCCATATCATAATAAAACCCAATATAATTTATCCCCGCTAAATTCACGTCCTTGTTCACTTATGAAATTAAGTTTCTGTGGCTCTGAAGAATTCTCAAATACATAAAGCACCAGAGGTGCTGTCTGTTTACTGATCATACAATTAGGAACCACTCAGCATATGTAAATCAAATAAATGTGCATAAAATCTGGATGACAATGCCAAGTTAAATCTGAAATTTAGGAAGGGAGTTTACAGTGAAGTTGCCAGCAAGAAATTAACAACTCCCCAAGTGTTACCAATTGTGGCTAACCCTAATCTGTATTAAATTCTACAATGAATAGCTAACCATTCACTTGAGTCCCAGGATTCCCATATGTAAAATCAAAACTTGGCTGTTCTCCGATTACAAGGTCAAAAAGCTAAATTTTAAGTTCTAACACTTAAGCTGTGTCTATAAGCTGAGAGTAAATTGCTTTAGTTTGCTGAGGAACCGTATGCATTAATTTTGTTACTTTTGTGGCACTATGACATCTCTTCGAAAAGTAGAGTTAATCAATTTTTCAATACTTTTGTGGTTTACCTGAATTTTGTAGGTACTGGATTGTACCAGTATTTGAGAAATACTCTTAGAACTTCAACAATGGGAAGGACTCGAGGGATCACCTTGTCTTTAATCAGTCAATCAATCAGTATTCATGAGATGACCTACTATGTGTCCAATCCCATGCTAGGTATCCTAGGGAACTCCAAACAAGAATAAGGCATGAGCCTTGCCTTTAAGTAATAAACAATATAGTGGAGGAGATAAGACAAATGCACAAGAGATATTTAGTGAACCACTTGGGTTCTAAATTGCAATCTACAGACTGTCAGCAATGAAGATTTCAGGAAAGCCTGTATTACATGAAAATGCACATGTATTACATGATATTTGTGCACACGTATCTCCTGTTACATTGACAGCTGCCACAGTGCAGGGATCTAGATACTCTTTTCTTCGTATTTGCCTTGGTGTCTAGTAAGAGCCTGGCCTGTAGAAGACAAATAATAAATGAATGAATTATCTCAATAGGAAGTGGACCTTGATCTTGACCTTGAGGGCACAGGAATGTCTAAATCAGTGTTTTCTACCTCTGGGTTGTCAAAAGAGGTTTGGTTAAAACGAAGAAGAAGCCGTGGTCAAACACATTCGAGAACTGTTGGGTTAGAGACAGCTTTCTTTACTCAGAGCTTTTCATATGCCAGTATGCGTTGGAAATCTCCAAGAAGGTTTCATTTATTTGAGGTCATACTTATTTAACCATGGAAACTTTTTTTTTAACTGAAGATTTGGTAACCTATATTTGAATGATTATACCAAGAAATTCACCTTGAGAATAATCTA
The DNA here is from genome assembly GCF_000164805.1 of Carlito syrichta. NCBI lineage: Eukaryota > Metazoa > Chordata > Mammalia > Primates > Tarsiidae > Carlito > Carlito syrichta. The sequence goes on along the minus strand of NW_007246666.1, from coordinate 100,447 downwards.
AACCATCCAAAGAAAATGACTTTTTGAATTGACCAACTGCTTTGAAAATGAATATAATAAAATTGTGACTTGGGAATTTTGTAGAGCGAGAAAAAAGAAAGTCCTGTCCTTCTAAGCCAGTCCTGTGTGAAGGAAAGACCTAGATACTTTTTATGTCTCGCTAAAGTAGCTTCCATAAGTGGCCTTTTTTTGCAGCTTTGGTCAAGAGAGCTCTGCTTTGGCCTGTTGTAATGGTTTGAGCCTTGGATGCACATTTTTTAAAACTTTGGATGAAACTTTCCTTAATATTCCCAGTGGGCTTGTACTTTTATTTTTTAAATGTCTTTTGCCCTGAACTGCTCAATTGGGCTTGAAGAATTCTCAGCAGACTGCTGGCCCCAGACCCCTAGATGATCTGGGACAGCTGCTGTTTGTTTTTCTGTAAATCTGTACTTGCTTTAATTTTGGAGGGTTTTGTGGCATAGTTTCCAACGATAAGGACCCCTTATGGGTACCCACAAACCAAAAAGGTAAAAGCAAAAATACCCACCATATTAAGTTTCTTTACCTTATTAAAAGCTTTTTCTCTTTCTTTTTCCAGTTTAACATATCTTTCAAATGTACAATTTTCTTTTTTTGATCGGTTTTTAATAAGTATCTGAGATGCCAAAGGGTTTTTATTAAAAGACAAAGCAGTTTAAAAATAATTGACGGCGACCTGGGGAGTTGAGTAACGTTCTCTTGCCATGAGGGGAAAAATATAAGCCGACAGTGACACATTTTGTGAATTATTTCTCTTTAAACATTGGAGCCTCGGGAAATAGTTGAAGGTAGAGCGAAATCTATTTTTGCAAGTAGCTTTGATTTTAAGATAAATTTGTAAAATGATTCCTAGTATACTGTGTCGTGTTCTAGCCCTACTTACAACCCTGAATTTTTCACAACTTGGGCTGTGCCTGAACTCCTTCCAATGGAGCTGGTTAGTAAGAAGACCTCATTACAGCACAGCTGCTCCTACACCAGGGCTTGAGGGTGTCGGTCCTGAGGATGGCATTGTGGAAAGACCCCAGTCCATGACCTCAAACGTGGACATGATTCCAAAGCCAAGGAACAAAGAAGTTTGCCTCTGTAGAAGTGTAGCAGAATCTAGTGGGAGCAAAAAGTCTCGGTGTGTCTGACTTACAGTGGGTTGTCTACATGGTTCTGTGGCAGCTGTACGGTGCACACTTCTCCTCCAAGACAGACCCAGTGACCTTGTGGCTTAGATCCAATCTCTCCTTCTGTTGCTCTCCCCAGAGATTGACTTTGCATGCTCAGGCCTGGCAAAGGGTCACTGCCAACAACTCTGACCACACCTCCCTGTTCTCTCCAACACACAAAGTTCTCGTTTGTGCTGTTTCTTCTCCCCAGAGCTGCTGTCTAAGTTCTAATGAAACACTGGGACTATCTCTCAGAAAAATGAACAAATCCTTTGGGCACAATACTTCTCGCAGAGGGTATGAACTGGATGCAACTCATGAAATCGGTGGCTAGTGCTTGGCAATTGTTCAATTTGATTCAACAAACGTGTACTGAGCACCTGTCCTAGGCAGGTGCACCAGGCTTGGCTCTGTAGGAATGATGGAAGTAAACAAGACTGGTCTAGTAGGGGTAAGAGATAAGCACACAAGCAACTACACTGAAACACAGAATGAAAGTTTACTCATGATTCACTCGTTGAGCAACTAGAAATTGAGCACTTACTGTGTGCCAAGGCACTGTTCTAGATACTGGGGATGCAGTAGTGAATAGGACAGAAAAATTCTTTTTCTCAGGGAGCTTAAATTTTAGTGGAGGTGGATAGAAAACAAAGAACAAATCAACAAAAATGTCACTTGGTGATGTGAAAAATTCAACCCTGAACTTTGCACAGCTCCGGCTGCACGTGAATTCTGTCCAAAGGAGCTGGTTAGTAAGAAACCTCATTATAGCACAGGCTCACCCACGCCAGGGCCTGAGGATGGCATTGTGGAAACACCCCAGTCCATTACCTGAAACAAGTAGACGTGATTCCAAAGTCAAGGAAGTGTAGCAGAATCCAGTGGGAGCAAAAAGTCTTGGTGTGTCTGACCCAGTAAAGGAGACTACAGGTTTTAGAATTACAGTTTGGGGAAATGCTAGTTTGGTCAGAAAAGATCTTTCTGATAAGGCGATGTGTGCAAAAGAGATGTGAATGAAGTGTGGGAGGAAGCTATGCAGAAATGTGGAAAGATATCAAGGCATATAAGGTCCTTAGGCATATGCATGCTTGGCTGAAAACAGCAAACAGGCCCTCATTGCTGGGGCAGAGTGGTAGAAGAGGAGGTAGAAGAGAGGCAACTGGGCCAGCTCTTGTAAGGCTTTATGGACCCTGAGGAGTGTGGACTTTTTTGTGAAGGAGACAGAAAGCCATCAGAAGGTTTTGACCAGGAAAGTGACACGGCTTGATAAATCTTAAAAGGCGTGTTCTGGCTGACTGCACAATGGAGACCCAGAGTAGAAACTGGAAGATCGGTGAGACAGTTTATGCAGTAATCTGGGTGAGAGGTGATGATAGCTGGGGCTCTGATGGCAATGCGAGGGGTGGGAGGGGCTGAGAAGATACTAGAAGAGGGATATATTGGGGGCATGAGGTCAATAGGATGTTCTGGTGGACACTGATGTGCAGGAGCAAGGGAAGAGGAGGATCAAGAGTGACTCAAAAGGTTTTGGGCATCCAACTGGATGATGGTGAGATTTACTGAGGTGGAGATCACTGAGTGGGGAGCAGAAATCATGGGCAGAATCAGGAGTTTAGGCTTGGACATGTTAAAATTGAGATACGTATATATTGAGACACCTTACACTGAGATACCCATATTTGAAATGCCTTATATTTGGACATAGCAGTGGAGAGTTTGAGTAGACAGTTGATATAGAAATGTGGAGTTCAGGAAGAGGTCAAGGGCTACCAATATAAGTAAGTTTGGGAAATATCTAGCACTGGCACCTGTCTGGCAGGAGGAGCCTAGAGAACTAGTTCTCTGAGGTTCACCGTGTGATTCAACTTTTGACCTTTATTGTTCCATAGATGAAATGAAACAAGTCTCCTTTCTCTGAGACCCCATTTATGGCCTGCTGGGCCTTCCCTAGTTCGTCTCTGGAAGCTTCCTGAAGGGATGGATTCTGTCTTATTTAGCTTCCTAGCCTTTATACTGCTGAGCATGCACCTGGCACATCAGAGGATCGAGCAAACCATTTATCAAGCGCCTACTATGCACCCAGAGCTGTTCTACGTGTGCATGATATCACCAAGTAGTATAAGGCACCAGGGAGAGTCTATGCCACTATATATCAACCAGCAGAAAAACAGATCATCTGTCAAAGTGAAAAGAGACGGACAAGTGGTCAGGGTCCTGGGGTCAAGTGTTGTCTCTGCTGCTCTGTGATATGGGTAAGTCATCATCCATCTGGCTCAGTCTCATCATCTGTAAAGTGACCTGGACTGATTCCCTGAGGTCCATTCTAGTCCTAAATTCCTGTCACTCCAAATTAAACATTACCTGTAGGGCTAGCTTGGAAGAGATCTAAGAGCCTGTGGGGGCTGGAAGACTTGAGCTGGGCCCCGGATATTTGTTTCACACTCACATCTATCTATCTCAGAATTCTGAATTTTCAATTCAGAAAATAAGCCCATTGATATCTGCTCATTGCCCACTAATTTTTTTTTTGGGGGGGGCACATCTTGGTGTCATCTTTAAAAGAAAATAATAATATATATTATATAGAAAATAATAACATATATATACTTATTCATACATTCAGAGCTATTGATAGCTAAAATTTCTGAAAAAGCTTATGTGTGTCAAGTATTGTGGTAAATACTTTAAATGGATGATCTCACTTAAAGCTCATAATAGCCCTATGAGTAGAGTTGTTTATTTTTTGCACAGAGGAGGAAACTGAAGCTATATATATATATGTTTGCTTATGTAAATCTGAAAAATCAACCAACCAACAAACTCACTCTATCTTGATGTTTTCCTCAGATTATACAATTTTAACCTAGAAAATCTTAAAGACACATGACACAATTAGATTAAACTTTTAAAATTTAGAGCAACTCAAATAGTCTATTCATGATCTAGCATTTTAAGATAAATTTTTCTTGAAGGATACTGCATTTAAAAAAAAGATTTCTACTGGGCTCGGTGGCTCAGCTTGTAATCCCGTGCTTTGGGAGGCTGAGGTGAGTGAATTGCCTGAGCCTGCGGGTTCAAGACCCGCCCAGGCAACTTGGTGAGACCTCATCTCTACAATAAATCAAAAAATGATCCGGGTGTGGTAGCGCGCGCCTGTAGTTCCAGCTACTTGGAAGGCTGAGGCGGAAGGATCGCCGGAGCCCAGCGGGTCGAGGCTGCGGTGGCCGGGAGCGGCCACTGCACTCCAGTCTGGGCGACAGAGTGAGACTCCAACTCAAAAAAAAAAAAAGAAAAAAAAGATTTCCATATAACCTCAGGATTTGTTTATGCCAGGATGAGTATTATTTGGAAATTGAGTATAATTTTTCTTAAACAAGTGTGCATAATTCCAGATATGCTGTCTTGTTTTTTTTTTAATTCTAATTCCTACTACTCAGAGATAACTAATATTAACATTTAGGACACATCCCTCCAGAAATGTCTATTACATTCAGATTTTATGCTACTTTAGCTATCTAGAAGTACTTCATTTTACACGGGCCTGGCGCCTTGGCATGTATGAATGGAGGAGAGAGGGATTTTCTCTTGCTCTGTTAGTAAAAATGCGATTATGCAGCCGGGCTCGGTGGCTCAGCCTGTAATCCCACACTTTGGGAGGCTGAGGTGAGTGGATTGCCTGAGCCCACGGGTTCGAGACCCGCCTGAGCAACTTGGCGAGACCTCATCTCTACAATAAATCAAAAAACTAGCCGGGCGCGGTAGCGCACACCTGTAGTTCCAGCTACTTGGAAGGCTGAGGCGGAAGGATCATCGGAGACCAGCAGGTCGAGGCTATGGTGGCACACTCCAGTCTGGGCAACAGAGTGAGACTCCGACTCAAAAAAAAAAAAAAAAATGCGGTTATGCCTGGTGGAGAGGAGATGGAATCATGGCTGTTGTAATTTTCCAATGTGATGGTGCTTGCGTGGAGCCACCATCTGTTTGCAGGGCATCTGATTTCAATAAGTTGGGGGAGCAGTTCCATCCTACGGCGTGTTAGCCAGGGAGGCACATCTGCTCTGTCTCTGTGCTCCAGAAGCCAGTGGAAAGTTGGTCTCATGGAGCTCGCAGTCCAGCTTGACAACAGAAGACAGTAGTTGCTGTTGGACCCTCTCCAGTCCCTATAGAGGTCAGGTTTTGACCTAGAGCCTTTCGGAGCTTAGAAAGCCAGGCTGGTATTGTTCTTTATCATTCGTTGTGTTGTCTCAATTAGAAAAAAAAAAAAAATCCACGAAGTCTGGATGCAGAATTCGCTAGTCTGGAATTCCTCCCACACATGGAAAACAAGACTCAGTCAAGGAAACAATGCCACTGTGTTTGTCACCCACGTATTTGGGGATCTGACCACAGAGAATGATTTGCTGTTTATCAGAGCACTCTTCACCTGAGATTGATAAGAAGTTAGGGCTCAGCCGCAGTCAGGAGATTTCCATCAAGTGACCATGTGGCAGCAAAGTAAACACTGGAGTGCTCCCTAAACAACTGAAATGCATCCCTGCCGCTGGCAGAAGTCCCACGTTTACTGTAGCGTTTAGATAATTATCAGAATAAGATGTTTTATTGAATAACATTTAGACAATAAGCATAATCATATAAACAAGTTAATTGTTTCGACGTTAATAAGGAAAACATCCCTTCATCTTCAGACCTGTGTCTCAGCAGGGTAAACAGATAGCCCCGAGCTGGCTCCAGATGATTTGTAAAGTGGGTAATCTTGGCCTTCACCTTCCCTTCCAGAGGCCGTTGTATATGCTGTTTGCCTTTGTCTGGGCTTTCCATTCTCTCTCAGGGTCTGCAGGGTTCCCAGGGTCGGAGCTGCAGTTAGGCTCTGCAGAGCCTTCCTGTGAATTAGAAGAGGCTCTTTCCACAGGTAGATGCTGCTTCGAGCCCGGGGCATGGTTGGGAGGACAAAGCCCTAAATCCTCCCCTTGGCTAGATGCCAGACAGGACACAACCTGCATGATCTGCAACTCTGCCCACAGTCCCTCTACTGAGAACTGGACAGGGTTTCCCCTCCAGGTTTCTCAGTGACTCCTAGTGTCTGGGCCAGGACCCTCAAATGACTGCACTTGGCCAAAGAGGTCAGTGCACAGCCCCAGGTCCTAAGGCAGTATCAGGAAAAGGAGAAGGATGTGAGTCATGCCAACAGGCCATCAGCATAGGACAAAGGAGAAAAGAAGGCCAGGACGGGACAAAGCTTCTTTGCAGAGCAGCCGAGGGCCATCTTCAGGCCCCTCTACCTTCCGACGGTCTAGCTGTTCACCTGCACCAACCTCCGCCCCTATACTCTGTGACCTCCAGGCACCCTTCTCTTCTTGGTTGTCCCCTCTCTACACAGAGCCTTCAGAGAGCAACCTTTCTGCACCACCACCTCCCTGACAGCCCACCTGCTGGTTCCTACTCTCCCAACAATACCCCTTTCTGAGACTCTATTCACCTCCATTCACTCCTGTCTGTCCCTATCCCAGGCACAGCATCTTGCTAATCTGATCAAAGAATTCAAGACTCGACGTTAGCAGGTAACGGCTGCTCTGGCCACCTCCATTCTTGCTTTCGGGTGGAAGTCTCCGGGAGACTCACTGTCAACCCCAGTGGGGCTCAGGGGGTTCTATGGGCATCACAGGACTTCCCAAATCATACTCTGCAAGTTCCTGCCTGGCTGTCACTGAGATCCTGGGACGTACGGGACGGGTCTTATCCCACTTTTATGTCTAACGAAAGGTCCAAAGAGCAAATGGTTGAGCTGCCATAGTGCACCTTCTCTAGCACGGGCCAGGAGTGAGTCACTGGCTCTCTTCCAGGAGCTGGGAGATGAGCAGAGGACAGGGAATTCTGTTCGTGCAGGGTGCCTGGATTCTTTTCCCAGCCAGACCCCGTGGGTGGCCTTCTCCTTCAAGATTCTCAACCTCACCGCCCTGGCTGACAGCTCCATCTGTTCCCTGTGTCACCACACTACACTGTTGCCCTCCACGCCCTCATATTTGCTATACACTGCAGACACACACACATATCCACACACAAACATACACACATGTGTATGCACACATACACACATGTACACATGCACTCTGGAAATAAAGTCGTTGCCACTGCCAACTGCCACCTCTGGGATGGCCACCTCTCCTCGCCTCTTGACAGCCTTTGTGAGAACTCAAAACTCTTTTCTTTGGGCAAATCTTTTCAAAGAACTAGGGTGGCAGCAGGGGTGAAAGGGAGGTAGAATCAGTCCTTTCCAAAACTGGACCAAATTGCCTGCAGTGTGAATTCTAACCTCAACTCACCTGGGGTTTCCTGTGTCTAGAAACGAACTGAAAACGGCAGCAGCGCCATTTCCGAACCTTGGGTCCCCGGCGGGGCACTCATCCCCGGTTCTTGTGCCCCAAGCAGCCCAAGTTTTTCCTTATATTAAGGAAGAACAATGTCGGCCTGGCAGCCTTAGCCAGGCTCTGAATTCCTGAGGGGTCAAAGCCTGACTTGAGATCTGCCTGGCCAAGTGTCTCATGCAGCACTGGGCAGGCGTGGGTGGTGGATAAATATCATTAGATGGCAAGGGGGTGGCAAGGACCATAAGAACAGGCTCTTTCTTAGCTGCTGGCTATTAACTTGTTGGGATGCTCTGGATCCCAGGAGAAGCCAGATGGCCCAGGGTCTGAAATAAACAGCTCCGAGGCCCAAGTCCCTTGTTGACAGTGCCTTTCTGGGAATAAGCACTTGGTAGAGTTTCTGTGGAACAGGACCAGGCATTTGGTGGCTTAAAAGGCAGTGTTTGTGCTGCCTTGTCAGGAAGCTGGTGGAATAGAGCAGTCCCTTTTATGTGTGGGGGAAACGTCCCAAGACCCCCAGTGAGGATGCCTGAGACCACGTACCCTATATACACTGTTTTCCCTATATTTAAACATGATAAAATTTAATTTATAAATTAGGCAAAGAGATTATCCACAATAACTAATAATGAAATAAAACAATTATAACAATCTGCCAGCCTCACAACAAGTGCGCTTTGGGGTCATTATTAAATAAAATAAGGGTAACTTGAACACAAGCACTGAGATCCCACAATAGACAATCCTGATAACCAAGCGGGCTACTAAGTGACTAGCTGGTGACAATTAATCTCATATCCAAGCAGGCTACTAAGTGACTTACAAGCGGGTAATGTAGACAGCATGGACACACTGGGCAAAGGGATGATTCATGTCCCAGCTAGGACAGAGTGGGGTGGCGGGGGATATCATCACACTAATGGCGTGCAATTTAAAATGTATATGTTGGCCGGGCTCGGTGGCTCAGCCTGTCATCCTGAGCTTTGGGAGGCCGAGGTGAGTGGATCGCCTGAGTCCGCGGGTTCGAGACCTGCCTGGGCAACTTGGCGAGACCTCATCTCTACAATAAATCAAAAAATTAGCTGGGCATGGTGGAGCACACCTGTAGTTCCAGCGACTTGGAAGGCTGAGGCGGAAGGATCGCTGGAGCCCAGCAGGTCGAGGCTGCGGTGGCCAGGAGAGGCCACTGCACTCCAGTCTGGGGCGACAGAGTGAGACTCCAACTCAAAAAAAATAAAAATAAAAAAATAAAATGTACATGTTGTTTATTTTTGGAATTTCTTGTTTAATATTTTGGACCACAGTTGACCCCAGGTCACTGAAATCCTGGAAAACAAAACTGTGGATAAGGGGGCACCACTGAATACGAAGGCTGCAAAGTGTCGGTAAAAAAACCAAAACGGCTCTCCGAAGTAGGGAGAGAGAGAAACCTTAACTACTACTGGAGCCTCTACTGTTTTCTGTGGTTTAAATACTCCCACCAGGGCCAGGTTCCCGTTACACGTGTGACCTCCCTGAGTGTGGAGATGGGAAGAGAAACCCACAGCAGAGCAGGGCTGAGGCTGGATGAGCCGGCTCCAGCACACTGCTGTCTGAACGTCCTCCGGCATGAAGAAGGCAGTCTTCTCTTCATCTCTGGAGCATCTCCCTTCTCCTCCTCCCGACTCCCTTTCAGTCTCAAATGGATGATGGTCCCTCCAGGAAGCCTGCCCCGCCCCTCCAGACACACCCTGAACAACGTGTGCCTCTCTTCTTCATGACACTCAGGAACTTCCAGTTCTTTGGGCGATTACTGATCACTGATTGTCTTCCTGACTAGTCTGTAAGCCCATCGGGAAGGAGGGTGGGGACATGTACGGTTTGTCCATCCCGGTATCACCAGGGCCTGGCATAGCTCCGGACTCAACTTTGGTGCTAAATAAATAGAGGATGAAAGAATGAAAGGAAGAAATGAACTGAGCTCTGGCCTAGGCTCTGCTCCTAACACCGATTTTACACAAAGACCTTCATCCACTAGCTTTTTGGTTTTCTTTCCTTCTTTTTTTCCTATTTGTTAAATAAAAGACTACATGATTTCTCATGATTCTTTCAACACTAGGATTCTATGGCTCTTTGAGTCAAAAAGGGGCTGCAGTTCTTTAATGTCTGCAGTTGCCTCAAAAATTTTAGTGTGTGTGTGTGTGTGTGTGTGTGTGTGTGTGTGTGCGCGCGCACGCGCTTGTGTGTACGCACAGGTGTGTGTTATGGCATAGACAAGGGCAGAGCATGCAACAGGGAAGAAGTAGGCTTAAAACGGTTTCATTTCCTTCTCAAGTCCCGGGCCACAGGGTCATGAACGAATCTGACAGCCAGCCCTGTGGTATTATTCATCTCAGTCATTCTTTTCCCCAAAGGCTGAAGTCTTCCTTGGAATTAAAATTGAAATAAGAAGGGCCAATCTGGTAGCAAGCCCCTCGCAGGCCGGCGTAAGTCTCTGGTGTTCTCTCAGGCTCCTAAGTGCCCAGAACAGTGTGTGCACACAGGGAAGACTCAACAGTACCCTTGCAGTAAGAATTCATCCTATTACCAATTTGGGTGGGATTAAAAAGTTCCTCTTAGCCGGGCTTGGTGGCTCAGCCTGTAATCCCAGCACCTTGGGAGGCTGAGGTGAGTGGATTGCCTGAGCCCGAGGGTTCGAGACCCACCTGGGCAACTAGGCGAGACCTCATCTCTACAATAAAATAAAAAATTAGCCAGGCGTGGTAGCGCACGACTGTAGTTCCAGCTACTTGGAAGGCTGAGGCAGAAGGATCGCCCTGAGCCCAGCAGGTCGAGGCTGCAGTGGCCGGGAGTGTGCCACTGCACTCCAGTCTGGGTGACAAAGTGAGACTCCAACTCAAAAAAAAAAAAAGTTCCTCTAACCTATAAGTTTACTTAAGAACAGAGGTAGAAATATCCCATGACATTTATAAAGTGTTTTGACCATAAAGGAGACAACTCTACCATTTATTTCTTCCTGAGTCTGAGGAAACTAGAGGACCCTTGTTTCTGCAGTTTCTTTTCTGTCCTGGTCCAGCACTTTCTGGCAAAGCTGATGGCAAAAGCTAAGTCTGGGTGCCTTGTCCTTGCTGGTTTCTGAGTGCATTTCTTTTGGGGGGCCTGGCTTGCCTTGTTTTCGTGACCCTCCCAGGAAGGAGGGGTGAGAGCCAGGGGGGACAAACTGCAGGCCCATGGTAAGAAACGAAAGGAGCTGTGCATAGCATGACATTGTCTTTGCATGTGACAAAACCTCTTTGGGGCAGTGACGAGTGGTCCCCACAAATCTGAGGGAGTGATTCTTAGGGGCTGTAAATGCCCTGTGAAAGGAAAAGACCCTTGGGGGTGGAGACTGCACTGTCTCAGCCTAAATTCTAGAAGAGTGCTTTAGGGACCCAGGTTGGACCTGTCTAGGCAGCAGCTTGCGCAGAGTAAAAAGGTGACAGAGGACCAGCAAAGGAAGACCAACTGTGATAACAACGCTAAATTTTGTGAGACTTATGGGCCAGGAGCTTTGACAATTATGAGTATTATTATCTTCAATAACCATAGCAACATTATTATTATTACCCCCATTTTACAGATGGCTTAACTGAGGCTTACCCCACAAATGAGTGATGCATCACGCAGAGATACCATGACGCTGACCTTCTGTGCTCCTTGTCTAGGGATTTCCTCTCCGTGTTTTAAACCCCACTCTTGCCCTTTAACTTTATAAAGACATTCAAGCTCCAAAGTGTTTCTGTGAGTCATTGACTGTCTGAGATTTACTTTCCAAGACTGTAATAATATAATGAGGCTAGCTGCCGTTTGCTGAATAGCATTTATGTGCCAAGTATTGTGCTCAGTGTTACATATATTTCCATCCTTAATCACTACTTTATAAGGGGAATAGTATTATTATTCTGTTTTTTAGTTGAGGAGGCTGAGAATCAGAGGGTGTTTCTATAATTTATTGAAAGTCACACAGTCAGCTGGAAGGAAGAACAAGGCCAAGCTTTTGCTTACTCCATTGTCTATGAGTGGTTTATCACCTTGTTTCCTTCCTTCTTTATTTTTGCTTCTTTTAATGTTTTTGTAGAGCTGAGGTCTCGCTATCTTGCCCAGGCTGGTCTCAAGCAATCCCTTCACCTCGACCTCCAAAAGTGCTGGGATTACAGGTGTGCACCACTGCATCTGGCTGGTTTATCTCCTTCTAGCCAGGAGAATTTAATGGCTGTTTAACAGCATCTCTACAGTAAATAAAAAAATTAGCTGGGTGTGGTGGCACACGCCTGTAGTTCCAGCTACTTGGATGGCTGAAGTGGAAGGATTGCCTGAACCCTGCAGGTCGAGGCTGCAGTGACTGTGACCCAGCCTGGCCACTCACGGCCACTGCGGCCCCTACCTGCTGGGCTCAGGTGATCCTTCCGCCTCAGCCTTCTAAGTAGCTGGAACGTGGGTGTGCACCATCACTCCCGGCTAATTTTTTGATTTATTGTAGAGATGAGGTTGCCCAGGACTCAGGCAATCCTCTCACCTCTGCCTTCCAAAGTGCCAGGATTATAGGCGTGAGCCACTGTGCCCGGCTGAGAGGTTTGATTTGACTCCTGTTGCACTCCAGCCTGGGCGGCACAGTGAGACTCCAACTCCAAACAAAAATAAAAACAAAAGCAGCATCTGCCCCTGGGACGAAGAGATGAGCATCGGTCTGAGCCTTTTATCAGCCCTGTATTCTTAGTAGGAACAAAGGTCCAGAGTAGAACCTTGAGGGCATCAGACCTGTGTCTACCAAGAACTGGCCCCAATCATGGATGGGAAACCCAATGCTGGCAAAATTGGCAGACAGCTTTTGCGAATGAAAAGCCAAAGTGGCCTGTCAGCGGCTCTCTGAGGAAGCAGGAAGCGATGTTCAGCTCGGGTTATTTTATGACTTCTGAGGCACTGTGGCAGGCGACCTCATCACCCCAACCCTGCAAGGCGCACGGTGCCCAGGCAGCTATGAGACTATGTCTGCGGGAAGATCCGTATTTCTATGGACTGAGTCAGGGCTAAATTAAACATGAGGGTGATCCGACACATCTGAATTTCATCACTGTTATATCACTCTTAAGCCCTCGTAAATTTTCATAGTGAGATTTTGGGCGGGTTGGAGGAGGCTGTCTACATCTGAGGTGTGTTACTTTAAGCCTACATTAACAGACTAATAAAATGAGGTGTTGGTCAGCTAATCTCATGTAGTCATCTCCTCAGAAGTATCCAGGCAGCCAAATGAACCAGAGTTATGAGTAAATGTCCTGAGGTGGCCCTGAGGACACAGACCCTGGCCATATCCCGTCTTGGGGAGACAATGTTGGGATGGCCAGAGCTATGCGCCTGTCACCTCTCCCACGGGTGCCTCTGGGATCTGCAAAACCAGAATCTGTATCACCTTGGAAATGGGATACACAACCTGCCTCATGGCCCACATCATCTCCCTCAAGAATTGGATATTCAAATCATTATTTAGAGGTGATATTAATATCATTCTTTTGAGATAGCAGCTGGATGGATCAGGGAGGAATGCCCACCCATGACCTGGTGTGTGCTAAACACGTGACAACATGTGGCTTAACGTCCATGACTTTTTTTTTGAGTCAGAGTCTCACTCTGTTGCCCGGGCTGGAGCGTGGCAGAACAATCCTGGCTCACTGCAGCCTCGACCTCTGGGGCTCAGGCAATCCTTCCACCTCAGCCTCCAGAGAAGCTAGGACTACAGGCGCACGCCACCATGTCCTGCTAATTTTTGTATTTTTTGTAGAGATGATGTCTTGCTGTGTTGCCCAGGCTTATCTCGATTCCTGGGTTCAAGAAATCTTCCTGCCTTGGCCTCCCAAAGTGCTGAGGTTACAGGCATGAGCCATCGTGCCTGGCCTACTTGAATGACTTTTAAACTGAATAACAGAACCAATATTTGATGACAGGTCAGAGCATTTGGGACTCAGACTCTCCTAAAACTGTCATAACTACCTCATGTGGTACCAGGTCTCTACAGGTCACTGTATCTACACAGGACCCTGTCCCTTCCTGGATGCATGAGAGGTTTGATTTTTTTTCCTTTTTTTTTGAGTAGTAGTCTCACTTTGTTACCCAGGCTGGACACTCACGGCCATTGCAGCCTCTAGCTGCTGGGCTCAGGTGATCTTTCCGTCTCAGCCTTCTAAGTAGCTGGAACATGGATGCACACCATCACACCCGGCTAATTTTTTTATTTATTGTAGAGATGAGGTATCACTAAGTTGCCCAGGATTCAGGCAATCCTCTCACTTCCGCCTTCCAAAGTGCTGGGATTACAGGCGTGAGCCACTGTGCCCGGCTGAGAGATTTGATTTGACCCCTCATCTGCCTTCTCGGTACTCCCAGGTCCAACTCACAGCCCCCTTACTTGGCTCCCAGCCCCCACAGGGTGAGCTGACCCAGAACATTTCCTCTGGAGACATCTGCTTTTCTTCCCAGGTACCCCTTCCCTCTCTACTGGTCTCACTTCTCAGCTGAGCCGACCTGAGCCTCCGTTTCCCTTTCTGGTCCTGCTTCCTGTCCTCCCACTCTCCTGACGCTTCTATCACACTCTGCACTCTGCAGTCTGGTTGCCCATCCTATCATAGATTAAAGCCCACAGCTGTTTCTAACCTTCAAGAGGGCTATGCGAGGTATAGGTATATATACACTCTAGAGGCAGTCAGTCCTTCTTTGTCCTAGGGCCAGCTCATCTGGAGGGGTGGAGGACTCTGGGAAATTGCAGTACTGTCCATGGCATGCCTCCTCCAGGAAGCCTCCCCCCAAATGCTGGATCCCGCTGGTCTTTCTTCTCCTGACCTTCTGTAGTTGCCACGTCTGTGCCATCCTTACCGATTATTTGTCGAACTATTTATTCAGCAAAGATTTGATGAACTCCTACCATGTGATGAAGCCCTTGATCAATACAGCAAAGTTCCCGCCTCATTCTCATATTCTTGTGGAGGAGACAGATAGTAAAGCAAGAAGACAAATCATACAATTAAGTGCTATGAAATAAACAAAGCTGGGTAGGGGAACAGAGTGGCTCAGCAAGGGTGGGGATAGATATTTTAAATTAGAGAGGTCAAGAGGTGGCATCTGAGCAGACCTAAATGCTGAGCAGAAGCTAACTGTGTGAAGGTCTGTGGGTAGGAGTGTCCTAAATGGAGGCTTAGCAAGTATAAAGGCCCTAAGACAGCAACAAAGTTAGCACGTGGAAGACTTGGCAAGAAGGTGAGTGTGGTTACAGCAGGCCAGGGGAGGAGTGACAGACACTGGAGAGAATTGGGGTCCAGATCATACAAGGCTGGGTTCCTCTACCTCAGCATCATTGACGCTTTGAGCCGGATAAGACTTTTTTTTTTTTTGAACCTGGGTCTCATTCTGTTGCGGGGGGTTGGAGTGCGAGGGCATGAACACGGCGATCACGACTCATGGCAGCCTTGACCTCCTGGGCTTAGGCAATCCTCCCAGCTCAGCCTCCTGGGTAGCTGGGACTACAGGCCCACGCCTCGATGCCTGGCTAATTTTTTGATTTTTTGTTTCGCTATGTTGCCCAGGCTGGTCTTCAACTCTCGGGCACAAGCAATCCACCTGCCTCAGCCTCTCAAAATGCTGGGGTGACAGGTGTGAGCCCCTGCACCTGGCCCAGATAATTATTTATTGTGTAGGATTGTCCTGTGCATGTTGTGTGGCTGCATCCCTGGCCTCTACCCACAAGGTGCCAGGAACACTCCCTCAATCCCCCATACCCCTTTTGTGACAATCCAACATGTCTCCAGACATGGCCAAATATCCTGTGGGAGAAATATCACCCACAGTTAAGAACCCCTGAAATAAAGCCTTGGTGAGAGTATGGATTTTATCCTACATGTAATGAAAAGCCTTTGGAGGCTTGAGAGCTGGGAGACAATGTGACAGTTTATATTTTTTCAAGGGCGCTCCTGCTGCTGGAGGGTTGAAAGGCTGTATGCCGGGGAAAAAGAGTGGAGGCGGGGAGGTCGAGAAGGAGAGAGCTGATCCTGGCTTGGAATTCAGAGGCAGCAGTGCATGGCGGGAAATTATTGCATTCAGGATATATTATGAGGGTGAAGACAGCAAACTTGCTGGTGAATTGGACATGAAAGATGAGGGGGGAGGTAAACTCAAGGATGATTTCTGACTTAGTCTGTGGGAATAAGCATAACATCTAAGATACAGAGACCAGGAGAACAGTAGTTTGAGGGCCCCAAAGTTCTAATTTTGAGATGTCCATGAGACATCCAAGTAGAATATAAGAATCTACAGCCCAGGGGAGAGGTCCAGATTGGAAATGGACATCCTAGATTGTACTTCATTCCTGGGAAGGATGAGATCATCTAGGAAGAAAGTGATGGAGAAAAGAAAGAGGGTTCTGGACTGAGCTCCAGGGCAGTCCACATGCAGAAGTCAGGAGGAGAAGGAGAAGCCGTCAAAGGAGACTGGGAAGAACCAGGAGGAGAAGGGATGTCAGCAGAGTTTCACGGCCCCAAGACAACCTGGCACTGCTATTGCAGCTGCCTTAGACTGTCCTTAGCCAGGGCACTGAGCAGTCAGTGAGCTTCTCAAAGCACTCCTTTGTGTTCGATGTCGACAATGGTACTGCAC
The DNA here is from genome assembly GCF_000164805.1 of Carlito syrichta. Lineage (NCBI taxonomy): Eukaryota > Metazoa > Chordata > Mammalia > Primates > Tarsiidae > Carlito > Carlito syrichta. Next base: position 84,252 of record NW_007246666.1, on the reverse strand, counting down.
TACTGGAATATACTGTAACCATGTTTTGGACAGCCCGATGCTTTTGCAAAAGCCACCTTGTTTAATCTTTACACTAAGAAGTGAGTGCTGGCTGGACACAATGGCTCATGACTATAATCCAAGCACTTTGGGAGGCCAAAATGGGAGAATTGCCTGAGCCCAGGAGTTCAAGACCAACCTGAGCAACATAGTGAGACCTGTCTGTACACACACACACACACACACACAAAAATTAGCCAAGTGTGGTGGTACACACCTGTAGTCCCAGTTACTTGGGAGGGTGAGTCGAAAGGATTGCCTGAGCCCCGGAGGTGGAGGCTGTGGTGAGCCCTGATCATGCCGCTACGTTCCTGCCTAGGCAACAGAGTGAGATGTCAACTCAAAAAATAAAATAAAATAAAGAAGCAAGTGCTATTGGTCTCACTTTCTAGCACTATAGCAACTTGCCTGGAGAATGTCACTCCATATTCATGCTTTTTCCATGGTGCCCTTGGCCTTTGCCTCACAGGGGCCTGTGTGATGCCTGGCTCAGGCCTCCATTCCACCCTTGGCAAGAACACCTCATCTCTGCCCAGACTTATGTGAGCACTTCCACACCTGCTCTGCATTTGGGATGGGCAGGCAGGGACCAGAACTGCTCATCTAGGACAAGTGACTGTCAAGGTCCCTCACCCAACCAAGGGCAGAGACAGCACTAGCACCTGGCGTCTCACACTCCTTGTCCAGGTTTCCCCCTTTTATCTCTTGAAGCCACCACCAAGGTGTTTCCCCACCCATAAGCCATGTCCAATACAAGAGCCCTGTTGGGTACACAGGGGAAATACTATTATCCTCATCTTCCAGATTAAGAAACAGTGGCTCAGAAAGGTTCTGTGACTGGCCTGAATTATACAGTCAGTAAGAGTCTGAACCAAGAATAAATCCCTCATCTCTTAAAATTAAGCATTGCTGAATTGAAATAAATATGTACGACTTGACTATATTTTCTTTCTTGCATAACAGCTCTCCCAGTCCATAAAAGAAATAAACCACAGACAGATCTGTGGAGTTTTTCTAAGCACCAGTGTTGAGGGTCAGAATTCTGAAATAGGTCCATAATCATTTAAGAAGTTGAAATGACCAGAAGACAGATATTCTGTGTACTGAGCCAGTTGAAATTTACTTTTTTTTCCCCTTAATCATAAAAAGACTTTAAAAAGAAGCTTTGAAACATATTTGTTACTTTATTAAGCTCTCTGCTTTCTGACATCTCCTGCTCTTTTTTGGAAAAATTCAAAACAACAGCACTTGAAAACCCCACCCCCCGAAATATTTTCTTTCATTTCCAAGATACAGAGAAGCTGACACATGGGCATAAAATCCAGAGTCAGGCTTTGGTGTCTGATCTCTTCAAAACAGAACATGGAAACATTTCCAAGTGTTCACACTCTCCCTGTGAAAATACATACCTAACACCTTTGAACCCAGATGAAAAGAAAGGTAATTCGTTTCATGTCTAAGAAACATTCTTGGTGGTGCGTGATTTCTTGGGCAATGGATTCCATTTGCCATTGTGAGTTTCAGAAAGGGTGGAAATATATATTCTCTACCCCTCACCCCCCACCCCCGCCCACCCCCACCTTCTGAGCACAGAAAAAGTAAGTCAGCATTTGCTTTTTCAAACAAAACAAAACAACAGGTGCAACAGCAATGAATTTAAACATCTCTTTGCCGGCGTGTTTGCAGTCCACTCGAGGTCCCTGGTGCTTGGCTCAGTGTCATCCACCTGCGTAGAGGTGGGGGGTTGGGCATGATGGGACAAATGTCTCTCTTCTGCTGTAAATGGTATTTAAAAATGTGCAATTGGCCTGATGGCATTGATTTTACAGGGAATAGTGGAAGCAGTGGCGGAGAGAAGAGATTAAAAGAATCTTAGAACCAGATCCCTTTTCTCCTCTTCTGCCCCATTGCATTGCAACCTCAGATAGAGATGTCTTAACTGTCTAGAAAGGAGCATTAAATCTTAGGTCTGGACAGGAATTCAGCATTTGAGGAGATGTCATGAATAATCCTCTTTGAGTCCCAGTGGTGAAAATGGGGCCCAGTGGGAGGGCATTTTCCTAGAAGAGAGTTGGAATGAGCCCCAGGGGAACAAGGGGAGATACAGAAGGGAAGGGGGAGGTAAAGTTTCCATGTGCACAAAGAGGCAGCCAGTTTGTCATCACTGATCTGTCCTCCGAGGATACATTAGCCAGGCTCTCAAGAAAATTGGGGCATGTCACCTCTGTGGCCCGAAAGCAGAATCTTGGTATGGGTCACTTATTCTGGTGCCCTCCACTGGGAAGCGAAGGTCTAGGTCGGTGACAGATTGCCCATTGAGTTGAGGGCTGAGGCAGGATTAGGGTTTGGTTTCCCTGAAGGTGTCATAGCTCCAGTGTCCACAATCAGAGGCTCTAAGCTGTTTATATCAGGAGAGACACTTAAACCCTCTGCATTGGGGCAGGCTAGAGCCCTGCAAATGAAAAAATGTGGTTCTCTGCTCTAGGTAGGAGCTTTTTAGAATTTTGACAATACCAACATTTTAATGGCATCTTACCTCTGCTGTCCTTATAAAAATACACTGAAGGGGGAAGGATTTGATTCTGTGGGAACAGAAGCTCCTTGCAAAGTCACGAAACCCACACTAGGACCAGAGCATTTATCCCAATGACAGGGGCAAGAAAGGCCATGCTGCCCTCCTGAGGGTGCCTAGGGACAAGGAGAAGGATGTCCTGTGCCCCTTGGAAAATTACTGTCATGGTCACATCTAAGGAAACAGAATCATAGAAAGATGCTCTGTAAGCATGCAATGGGAGAAAGGCAGTGTGGAAGGTGGGGCCAAGGATAAGATGTGATTGTTGGTGCTTCTTTGCTGGGATTGCCTGAGAAAAAGCAAGTTTGGGGGATAAAATCATGTACGGAGGTCATAGCTCTGATGAGGCTATGTAGTCACAAAGAAGACAAGCAAGAGGAAGGAAGAAGAGGAGAGGAGGAGAAGGAAGAAGGAGGAAGAGGACGAACAGGAGAGGAGAAGGAGGAAGAGAAAAGAAAGAAGAGAAAGAAGAGGAACGAACAGGGGAAGACAGATGACAACAGCAGCTCTCTTACTGAGGGTGTCCTTGATGGCAGGCACAGAACCAGGCACTTTATACATCTTTATCACGTAATCTGCACAACACTTCTACAAGGGAGAAATGCGCTTCACCTTAGAGAGGAGGACACTGACACTCAGAGGACTCAAGGTACTCAGGATTATACAACTGCAAATCACAGAGCTGGGATTTAACCCCAAGCTTGTCTGGTTTCAGAGCTATGCCCTTTTCTAAATCATGCTGCCGTCTCTGCCAGTAGCGTTCAAACTTTTTGGACTATGACTCACAGTAAAAAAAAAAACCAAAAAAAAATTTTCCATTATGAGCCAGTTTGCACGTATATGTGGGTATACTTATACAGAGTACAATTAAAACAAAAATTCCATGAGCAACATTTTTCCTTGCTATATGCAATGCATATTGTTTTAAAAATTTTTTACTCTCTTTCTTTCTTTCTTTTTTCTAATGAGAGTAGTATCACTAAATTTATTTCACAATCTGCTGATGGTTCTCAACATGTACTTTATTTATTTATTTTGAGTCAGGGTCTCACTCCATTGCCCAGACTGGAGTGCAGCGGCACACTACGACTCACTGCAGCTTCAACCTTCTGGGTCCAGGTGATTCTTCGCCCTCAGCCGCCTGAGTAGCTAGGACTACAAGAGTGCACCGTCTACATGCCTGGCTAAGTTTTTTATTTTTGGTAGAGACAAGGTTTCACTATGTTGCCCAGGCTGGTCTCAAACTCCCGGGCTCAAGTAATCCTCCTGCCTCAGCCTTCCAAAGTGCTGGGATTACAATCGTGAGCCACTGTGCCCAGTCAAACCTGCACTTTGGAAAACACTTTCTGTCTCCTACTCTATGGCGGCTGATCTGAAATGTTTTTAACCTCTTGCTTGGTGGTGGATGCTGGGCAGTATCTTGCTTCTGAGGCACACTGCTGATTGCATACTCTGGACCATCCTTCTGGCAAGGGGACATCATTAATAAAATATTTCAGAAATTACAAATATCTGACAGAGCCGTTCGCTTGGAAAAGAGTCAGTCCAGGAAACCGTCCAGAATACATAATCGCTGATCTCAAGCACCAACTGGTAATATTTTAAGCAATTGATGCATGCTTTTGCAAAAGAAACTATTTTCTCTGCTTCCAGAACCTAAAGAACTCATCTGCTCTGACATGCAATACACAGTCACCACCTCTCAACACATGGTGAAAAAAAAAAGAACAGGCAAGGGGTCGTGGGGACCCTATCAATCCTCCATCAAGAGTCACGGAATCTTCCTCAATTTTGGGTGAAGATAACTAGGATCTGAAATGAGATTGTTTTTCAGGGGAGAGTGTATCCCTTCCCACTGGTTTAGGATTTCGGAGATGACCCTATTTTGGCAGCTAAGGGGAAGGGACAGGGTTGGTTGAATCAGATGGAGGTCATGGAAAGTGAAGCTCCATCAGGTGGCTCCGCGCGAGTCAGCCCTGACGGGCTGCGGACTCGGTGACTTCACTCCGAGCAATGTGCACGCTAATTGAGAAAACATGTTCCTGTGTTGGCCTCCTGCAAAAATTCAGATTTACGAATTTTTTTTTAATTCCTAAGAATTCCTTGAATATTTGCTGAGCGTGTCTCTACAGCCTCTTGGAGCACTTCTTCTTATGAGGAGGGCTGTGTTTTTCTGCGGTGGCCCAGGTCAGGCTTTTACAGGGTGGGATTCCGACACAAGGCAACTGGGCAAGTGGCGACAGGTTTTGGGAAGAGGCAGGAAGAGGAGAAAAGTAACCTATAGCTTCTGTGCTTTTCCTGGGGCAGGAAAAGCAGTTCCAAGTCCTTGAAAAGCCATTATCTGCAAAGCTCAACGAGGGGCCCTGCTTTTTCTTTTTCTTTTTCTTCTTCTCCTTCTCCTTCCCCTTCTCCTTCTTCTTCTCTTTCTTCTTCTCCTTCTCCTTTTTCTCCTTATCCGTCCCTTTCCCTTTTCCCTTCCGCTTCCTCTTCCTCCTCCTCCTCCTCCTCCTCCTCCTTCTTTTTTTTTAGTTGAAGTCTCACTCTGTCACCCAGGCTGGAGCACAGGTGTTCAAGGCCAAACCAGGAAACCTAGCAAGACCTTGTCTCTACAAAAATCATGCAACTAGCCGGGCGTGGTGGCATGCCTGCAGACCCAGATCCTTGGGAGGAGCCCTGCTGTCCTTCTTAGTCATTCAGGCCCCTGGTCCCCCTTCCTTCAAGCCGCCCTCTGGGCTGCCTAGACCCCCACCCATCCAGCATACTGGGCATTTGCAACATTCCAGACTATGGTAAGGACTTTCCAGCATTCTCTCCTCCTGCTTTCACAATCGCCCTCCGAAGTCAGCATTGTGATTCGCTTTCACAGACAAGGAAACTGAGGCTTATAGGGATTAAGTAATGTGATCATAGAGCCAATGAGAGGTAAAACTTGGACCCACATCCAGATCAATCTGATTTTGTGTCAGGACTTTAATAAAATCCTACCTGCCTACAGGACACCCCCGCCCCCCCATCCCCCAGGAAGATCCCTGGAGAGCTCAGACTTCTCACTTCTGGGAGATTTTATAGCCACACATTAGTACTTCATCAGCTAGTTCTGGTTTTGCTATTGCTTGCAATTGTCCCAAGTGTGTTAATTTAGATAAGAAGATAAAAAAAAAAAAAAGCCTGCAGACAGGTTTGTTTGGTCTGTATGGAAGATTGAAAGCGAAGAAATGATATCTTAAATCTCAAAGTTTTGGCTTTTCTTGAAAAGTTGTGAAAGGCGATCCCACTGGACCTACAGTCCTTCAAAGTAACAGATGGCCTGTCCCTTTCGGATGGGGTGTACTCGCTCTGGTTTTCTGCAGTTCCTACCAACCCAGGACCTGACCTCACTTGAATTCTCTGATGAGCCTCTGAAGTTTTGACACCAGAACAAGCTCCTTGGGGGAAGAATCATGATTCATATTTATTATGAGTCCCCACAGTGCCCAGCTCCCCGTAGCATATTCATAAAAACGCCGACTGAGAGAAGGAAATCAAGCCAGGATCCTGATACATGGTGGATCTAGTCCTCCTTTGGGGTGGGGACTGTCTTCCCATTTAACCACAGGTTATACGCAATTCAGCCCCAGCTGTTTAACCCCTGACCCTTGGTCTGGGAGAGCACAAAAACCTGACTGTCATAGGAAGATTCACTTTCTCCTTCTTCCTTCTCTCGTAAACTCGCAGAAATCCTAAGAAACTTAAAATCCTGAAGACATAGAGGAGTTGTTATGTGGGGTGAGGAACCAAAACACTCTTAAAGCTGCCAGTAAAAAAAAAAAAAAAAAAAAGATCATTCTCAAGAAATGCCTTATTTAGAGAGCATTGCATAACATCTCTGAAATAAAAGTCTGAGGAGAAGTTTGTGTTGGAAAGAAAATTACAGGCGAACATTCACGAGTCTCCTCTTACCCAGATATTATGAAGCGAAGATAATGCAGAAGATGAAATATTTGGTTAAAATTCTATCAAAATCAGAATGTTCATTACAGAAGGTCAAAATATAGGTGAGTAAATTCCTAGAGAAGGCTTCAATGCTGCCAGAAAGATTTCTTCTCCCAATAAAGCAAAGCTTTACATATACAGAGACATAAAAGTACAAAGACAATGTTGTCCTGCTGGAAGTAAAAAAACCTAAAGAGAGGGTGCCCCTCAGGTCGGCGCCCCCAAGGGAGAACATGAGGGAAGGAGATGAATATGTGTGCCAATTTTGCGCCAGGCCTGTGCTGGTGTTCCATCGACCCCTTCCCACTTAATGTACCCCACGGCCAGATGACAGCATAGCTGCTATTACATCTTTGTTTTACAGGTGAGAAAACATAGATAGGGGGAGAGGCCCGCCCATGCCTCTACTCCCCTGGGGAGCTGGGTTCCCTCCTCCCTGTTTGTCTAGCCTAGCATCCTTCAGGCAGCTAGAAACCAGAGTGACTTCTCCTACCTTTGAAATTGCTACCCACAATCCAAAGGGAGGCCGCCCCCCTTGGCATCTCCCGAACCCTGTGGGGACTCGGACGCATGGTCATTCACAATGCTGAGGTGGTATCTGTCGGTCGATCTCTGGGCCAAGTCTTCTCAGATCCCAAAACGGGATGACCTTTTACCGCAATGAGCAAGTGAGCATGCAAGTCACTTTATGAACAACGAGGGTTGTAATCCACAGTGAAGAGGGACTGAAGACAGGACAGCCTCCTTCCCCTGAAGGCTGAGCTCTTGAGACAATCCTCCCTGGGCTCACTTAGAAACAGCATGTGTAGAGGGAGGTGATATGTGCAACCACCCCTGCTACTGAAGGAACGGCCAAAGGAAACGGGAAAAACAGCCCAGCTGTACCAGATAACTAATACTTTGTGGTTATAGGGAAACTATTCCTGTAGTAGTGGATTGTAACTGCCCGATGTGGAAAGGCTTCTGTGCAAAACTCAGGCTGTTCATTTCCACTGACTTCAGAACCCGCGTCTTTCACTCACAGGGCTCTCCACCTGCAGAAGTCACCAGAGGCAGTGCCAAAACATCTCAATCTGCTTAGCCCAGCAGTGAGTTTTCAGGGAAATCCTGACTGTCTGACTCTGACTAATACTACTACTAATAAAAAGACTTCTCACCCGTGAAAGAGGTTGGCTATACTCTTGGACGAGTCAAAAAGCATTGTTGCTAGTCCCACCTGACAGATTTCATCATCAGACCAGCCTCTTTGGGGAAGGATCTCCTTAAGTCTCCCACATTCTGGGCTTTGGGTTTTTGTTTTGGGGGGTTTTTTTGTTTGTTTGTTTTTTGTTTTGGAGGGTGGGGGGCTTCGTTAGGAAGCAGCTCCAGTTCTACAGTTCATTTTCTCTCTTACCTTGTAATGACTTGGGCATGAGTAGAAAGTATGTGTTCCTGTAATATTATTCACTTCATCCCTTTGCACTATGAATAAACAAATGGTTCTATTCTTTGACCCCCCACCCCGTACCTTGGGGCAGAGGTAAGGATAACAAAGCTGTTCTACTTGAGAATAAAGCCAGTGCCCCAAGCACCATCCCTGGAGTGGAGTGGAGTGTTGCCAGTTTCTTTTTTTTCAATCAAGTGTCACATTATTGGTTTTCATTTATCCTCGCAGCTTGGGCACCGTTGAACTAATTTGAGATCAACGCGTACTCATGTTGTATTAAGTGCTGTCTGTGCTGGGGGGCTTCTGCTTCAGGAAAGGGCCCTCCCGGTGCCCAAATGTGATCCATTTAGTAAAGGAGACAAGGATTTTCTCCCAGTGCTGTGGACACCCTGGGCTGGCAGTCTGCCTGTGTTTTTATAGCATATGGCAGAGAAGGAAGCCGCCATGCTCTAATAGCACCTGTCTCTTCCTCTTCCTCTTTCTGGTTTTCTTTTCATTTTTAGCCACACTTGTCTTGCAAAAGGCAAAGGATGACCCCGGATGGGACCACTGCATGGAGGTTCCTGCTGATGGTGGCCTGGAGTCTGATTTGCTGGAGGGTGAAGCCCCAATGCAACGAATAATCATAGAGGTCCCAACAGTAGGATCTGAAAAAAAGACCCTTATCGATCATTGATAAGCGAGTTCTCAACTCGGGGCAGCAATATCCTGTAATATGAGCATTGAGCCCTGTAGGGGGGAGCATTTTTGGTTACTGCCATGACTTCTGACATTTAGTAGGTGAGGCAGGGGTACTAAAATCCCTGCACTGTACAGATGGGTCACACTTAACCAAGAATTGTCCTCAAATGCTGATAGTCCCATTAAGAAACAATACTAATCCAATATGGACGAGGGCAGTGAGTCCTGAGAAGTTTGGTGACTTGCCCAAGGTCACAAAGCGACTTTCCTTTCTTTCCCACAGCTGAGGAAACACAGGAAGTTTACCAAAAATGCGGTAGAAAAACACCAAGAGATCATCTTAGCATTTTAATCTGATTACTACTGTATCATGGTCTGAAGCCCACGGGCTATAGAAATGCCTTGAAAGCATGTAAAGTAGCCCGCAGAGGCACCCTGACGACATCTTGAACCAGGAGAAACTCTTCTCTAGTGTATGTTTTCCACTTGGCTAAACTTTGTGACTGTGCAGACCCCACTAAGACCATCCATTTGCACGTCAGCCTCAGGGTCATCCTGGTCTCACTGTGACTTGGAGTTAGGGTCTAAACTGTTTCCCCACTGTCAGGAAGTGAGGTCTCATGGGTATGGGAAGGGGAAGAATCCTTCATCTTCACTTATGTGCCTGATGCCACCACATGCTGTACCACTGCTGGTCTACCAGAGTTGATTTCTTAGGACCAGCTAAGCCTGAGAGCTGATGGTTCGCAAGATCAGAGGTGCCAGTCAAAGAAAGACAATGTGACTCTTTCTGTGTCAAACAAAAAGATGTCTTCTGGGAGAGTGCATTGTTTGAGATCCAGAGATTGCACGCAAACCCTCAGCAAACTGCCTCCTGAGAGCAGAGAATTTGCAGCCAGCAAAGATTTCCAAGGCCTGCGTGAAACCTGAAGTCCCCGCAAGTTCTTAGTGGGAGGAGGTCAAGGATTGGGCCTCTGGTCCCAGGCAGGCACTGGTGTCCGCTTAGGGGTTTGGACCTTGTCCCTGCTCCATGCCCAGTAGTGGCCAGATCTCTTTGTAGTTTCTCTGCAGTTCTGATGCAGGGTGTTCCCACAGGACACTCCGCGAATGAGCAGCAGTAGTGCTCAGCGCTCATTTAAAAGTAAAGCTGTGTGATTTTTTTCATCAGTTTAATCTCAGCAATGATGAGAAACTTCCCTCGGGCTCTGGCCCTGCCCTGCCATGCCCTACCCTCCCTGCTGATGTCGGCAGCTGGGGCCCCCTTCCTGGCCAAGCCACAGATTTCTCCCGGAAAGGGATGGGAGTGTGAAGCCTCATCCCTCGCTCCCTCGGGTCCTCGGGGCAGCCGAGTGGTGGGGTGGGTGGTCGGAGCAGGCAAGAACCTCATTCCCTGATGAGGGCTGAAGTAGAAGACAGTCACCAACACCACCCTGAGAGTTGCCTGCTGCTGATAAAATCCTCTGAGTTGCTTCCACAGTCCTGCCAAATCGTGTGGCCGCACGCCCCAGAGATCCTGGGCCATTCGTGGGGCCTTTTAACATTTTTCCCTTCAAGGATTTCCTTTCCACCTGCACAGAAATGTTGGAAAGAGAGTAGGGGCAGGGTTTGGCAGGTAGCGGGGGATTCGGCAGCAAGTAACACGAGCCCCATCCCTTCCAACTACCCAGTGGAAGGGACATTCACTTCTTCTGTGAGTCAGTGCCGCCTGGGCCATGGTCAGCCCCCAGACCTCTCGCAAACCCCAGCCACCAGCCCCCTCTGAACCTCTCTGGAAACACTGCCCATCATGAATCGACACTGGGTGGCCCAGGCTGACATATGGCCTAATCAACAAAGGAGACCCATCAAGTTGACTATAGCCTTTCCTCTGCGACCGCAGGGGGAGAAAGGTTCAGACATTTGGTAGGAAACTGTAAACACTAGCAGGAAGGGCTGGCAGCGACCAAGCGCTACTGCTTCGAGAAGGAGGGTCTTCCTCCGGCGGACATCACTGACAGCTTCAAGAGTCTGAAGACCCTGGAGAGAAGTTACTGGTGGACCCTCCACCGTCATTTCTGAATCTGCAGCATGCAGCTGGCTGTGCAAGTGTGGGGGAGGTAGAGCCAGGGCACTGGCGGTGGGTGCGCCCGGAGGATGCAGCCAGGACAATTAATCAAGTGCCTTTTCCCCAGGATTTCCATTGGCCTCCGATGACAGATGGGGCAGAGTCACCCAGGAGAGCACTATTTTGGTTTCCAGCTGGGAACGTGCACTAAGTTTTCCTTAATACCCACAGCACCCAAAAGGCTTTGCCGTAATACACTTTAATGCATGAAACACCCATAAATTATCCTTCAAACGGTTACAACTTCCAACCTGGAACAACTTGGAAAAACCAGCCTAGCAAGCAGGCTCTTTTTTAATCTCTCAAGTACAAGAGAAGAAAAAGTTCAAGCAGAAAACACCTTCCCCAAGAAGCTCAGAGGTTTTTTCTTTTCTTTTTCCGAAAACAAGAATCAAACGGAGCTAAGTTGCTTGTTGCTATTGGCTCGAGGCTGCAACGCCCTGACCCCCGAGGGCTCGCTCTCCCGCGCCTGGATCCTCGCCGCTTGAACCCCGGCGCTGCCCGGCCCAAGCTTCCACGCCAGCGTCTCCCACACCCGGCAGCAGCCCGCGGGGAGCGCAGCGTGGGACCCAACCGGCCGGGCCGAGC
>NW_007246666.1:72009-72277 GCF_000164805.1 Carlito syrichta | reverse complement strand
CCCGCGCCCGCGCCCGCCCGCGCCCCTCGCGGGACGGGCGCGGGGCCGCCTGACTCACCGCCGCGCTCCCTCCGGCTGCCGGCGCGCTCTGCTGTGCCGGAGCGCCGCGCGGCTCCCACACAGGCTTCTTGAATTCTTAGCCCCTCCCCCGACTCCTGAGTCACACCCGCTCCAAATCCTGCCCCCTCCCCTCCCCACCCTCGGCCCCGCACCTGCTCTGGCCGGGCGGCGGTGCCCGGCGGCCGCGGGTCCTGGGGCCTAGAGGCCG